>NC_046294.1:25408868-25591368 GCF_004115265.2 Rhinolophus ferrumequinum | reverse complement strand
CTAGTAATAGATCTACCTGTGAACTTGTTTTTCATGTAGTGCCTTTGTTAGTGTGAGATATATACATGTGGTTTCATGGTTTGGGAATAGAATGTGGGTATCACTGAACCCCTTTTATTGACATAAGTTTGGACAGTCTTTTGACTAGTTTAGAAGTAAGGAATATGTTCCCATTTTAATTTTTTCATAGCTTTTCATAGGTTTTGACTCATGATTTTAAAATATAATCAATGATCCTGTCTCATGAAATACTAATATTTAGTCACAAATTCTACTTTATGTTCAAAGGTATCAATTGTAAGATATTTAAGATACTGTTAAAATAAATAAACTAGTTAATAGATTTAGGATGTAAACATTTAGAAACATTAGTGTTACCTAAAAATACATATATAATGGTAACTTGAAGATGCTTGTTGCAATTTTTCATTTAGAAAGAGAACTGTTATGTGCTTGTATTATATTCTGTAATTTACAAATATTGAATTGGGTACTTATTTGATGTATTTGCTTAAATCGATTTTTGAGCAACTAATATCCCTTTAGGACATGAAAGACAGAAGAAAAAATACCACTACTTGATATATTTTTAAAGGAAACACTTTTTTTCATCATTTGGTAAATTGTGAAACTTGTCCATATTGAACTTTAGAAACCATTCAGTGGTCTTTTTCCACAAATCATGCTTTCCTTTGTTTTCAATGACTCGAGAAATTTTTGTGTATTTCGAATATTAAGGGACTCGAATACAAATATACTAATATATATTTTTATTTAACTTAGATCTGGAAAGCTTAGAGAACTAACTATACATAACAATTACAAAATCGCTTTTCTTTATTATTTCATTTTGGAGCATAATTTTGCAAATACCACGAGGAACATTCCCATAGCATACCTGCAGACCCTGGCTGAAACAACCACAAACTTCAGAGTTTCTGCTTGAACCACAGTGACTCTTCCTGCTACAGTGAAAACTGAGACAGGATTTAGCCAATTCAGTCTATCAGGTTGTTGGATCTTCTGCATTTTGAGGGTCTTTCAGACCTCCTTGTAAAGAGATTTAGCTCAATGGTAAAGTTAAGTGGTGGGGGGGAAATCCTCTACATGTAAAAACAAATGAGTTTTTAAAGAATAGAAAATAATCTCTATGAGAAATTGCTTCTAAATTATCTAAGTGGAAATTAAACTTAGCTCTTGCTAACATTTCTGTAGAAACATGCATTTTGATTAAGCCAAATAAACAAAAAACACCTAAAAGTAGGCATAGCCATTTATCTATATACTCACAAATGTGTGCTCTTTTCTGATCATCAGTATTTTTTTTTCTTGCTTTATTTGCTTCACTTCCTTTATTTCCCATTATTCATGGAGAGGTTTTTCTATCTAAGACTAAATTGATTTTCTGCTTACTTCTTATCGGTGAAGTCACTTCAGCAAAGAGTTACTCTTTGGAGTTGTGTCGTCATCTGTGATCTGTATCCCTCAGCTGGAGTGCTCGGTCTGGCTGCCCCATCACTGCCCGGAGGCATGTGGAGAGAGGGCTCTGGCGTTGCCCAGTCTGTTCACTAAGCTCCCTTTGAGACTGGTGAGGAGGGAGGTCTGTGGAGGAGGGAGATAGATGTACCGGGTGACTGTTGGAAACCAGTGTAATTTGTAAGTTTGCCATAACTTTTAAGTGAAAATTGCAATGGGAGGTTTCAGGGTTAGCATGCTTTCAGAAATCAAAAGGAAAATGGAAGTATTCTTTTCATTGCATTTCTGAACACTCTGATAAGAAAGGTTTTTGTTTTTGTTTTCTAAATTTTACCTAGATTTCAGCAATTAATTATAGATTTAAAAGATATTGAAATATTCATGACAATATTGCCATGTTACGTATTGGATGTATAAACAGGCACACACACACACACACACACACACACACACAGTAGCACTTATCAAATTATACTACTTAATATCACCTGGGTGTTAATTTAAGTTTGGAGCAAGTGAAATATGCACCACGTAGGAGAGTGTACCTTTATCTGACCATGAAGAGTGAAGAAACTCACTGCTGTAATTGATACTTTTAGTTCATTATGGCAAGTTTTTGTACAGTCAGTATAGAGAAAACCACATTTCATTTTGTCAAACCAAAAACATACTACCTAACTGCCTTTGTATAAAAGCTAATACAACATGTCAAAGATAATAGCGTAGCCCTCCATACACATTGAACTGGTGAAAGAAGTTGGGAATGGTGTAGCAAAGATGAAATATAAAGTTAATTTTTGTATAATTTTCTTTTCATTCACATTCGCACCAGGCAGACTTTGAAAAATACCTATAGTAAAGAAGAACTTGTTCATGCATGTAGAACAAAATAAAATAAGATTAAAAGCTCCAGGAAATCAGCCTGCTTCAAAAAACCATTAAAGTGTGCCTATCCCTCAAGCTTTACAAATGTGCTAATTGTTGTGTTTCAGTCATGTAAATATGTTTCAGCATAAAGTAACCAAGATTTCCTGCTATAGAAGCACCGCTATCTGGGGTGTACGGGGGAGGGAGGGACGAAGAGGACTAAATAACACACTGTAATGAAACCTGCCTTTGGGCAGCACATGCTTCAGCCCTGAATGCCCAGAAATACTTTGCAGACGCTCCTGGCTGCCTAGCAATGGGGATTTCTAATTCTGGCTAGCTTGACAAAGTAAATACAACTATTGAACATAAGGCAGCTCCTAATAAAAAACAACAATTCCCCCCTTGTAAACACCTACATTTGGCCCCATTAAAAATTCTTTCTTCATACCCAGGAACTAGCAGCCCCTTCGGTGTGGGGGTCTCACGGTAACTAAAGAGGAGTGGGGAGATTTAATGCTGTCAGGACATTGTAAGGTTGCCATTTCCACCGAGCACTTCATACCCCATCTCAGGGCTTTTGTGGAGTAATGTGCTGCATACACTGCAGGGCATTATGCAAGTAAACACTTTGGCCATTATGCTCTCGGGACTCATTTGTGGCCAGCCAAAAGGAAATCAATATATTTCATATATATGCTGCACCTATATACAAAAAGGATATGATTGCCACATTTCCAAGAGGAGGGTTCAGCAAAAGCTGCCAATTTTGAAAATTATTTAGTGGACTGGCATTAATACCTTTTCTGATTTCTACTTTTTCACATCTGAGAATTCATCTATTCTATAAGCTTTGTATCAGTCAGACCTCTGCCAGTCTCTAAGTTGAGCCTTGGATCTGCTATAGTTCTAAAAATAGCTAGGATTCAGGGATCAGTGTTGAATTTACACACACGCATCTGCTAACAGTTTACTTACTGAGTTGGAGGCTTCAGATTATAGTAAGGAGCAAACATCAGTTTGAATTCTAGTAGACAGAAACAAAGAGAATGTTACCTTTTGTCACCTCCAGAATAGTATCCACATGCTTTAAAAGGAAAAAGAGGAATGAAAAGGAATTCTCATATAATTAGTTGTTAGAATTTATTTTGAAAAGAAATTTTTTTTCAAGCTCAACATTCAGATCTAAAAACATTGTATGTTCCTAAAATATCTTACTGTTCCTACATCACCTGCGAGGTAGACCCAAAACATTGCTCCTAAAATGTTTCCTCCTTTGCGCTGGGTTTAGAAAAGGGGCTTCCTGGACAAAGCAGGCTCCAAGAGCCTATGAGAATGGCAGTCCATCCACAGAAAGATCTCGGTCTTCTTCCGTTTACTGCCATAGCAGCAGAAGGCCCCAGACCTCAAGCATCTCTCAGCTTGGCTCTGCTGAAGCTTAATTCAAATTCTACACACTCTGGAGCTTATATGCGCCTGCCTGCATTGTGTGTACCAGAGCCATGCAAGCCTTGGGTGAAGCAGCAGTTGGAGACCAGTAAATAGGTTGCCCGAGTAAGAAGCCCTGCTACGCCATTAAGGAAAGATAAATGGAAGGGAGTCATTTGGGGAGATATGAGGAGTCTCATTTAGTCAGTGGTCCACAGTCAGGGGACCACAGGGGTGGTGGTGGCCGTGTGTGCCTTATCCATCCCATTCCTTTATCCCAGAGAAGCTAATCAGCATTGAGGGAAGATATCTTTTCCAGTGTTTCTACTGTCCAAGTTTAGGTAACATTTTAAATCACCGTATTCCGAGTGTTACCATGATATTTTGTTTTCAGTTCCGGGCATTAATGAGAATTAAATGTGCAAAAGAACAAAGGAGAAAACAAAAGAAAAGAAAAAAGATACTGCCTTTAGTTTGTGTAGAAGGTATAGCCATTTTAAGCAAAGTTCTCTCCAGGAATAACCTAGTTTGTTCTCTGTTGACATGTGAAATAAAGGAGGAAAATAACATGACTGTCCCACATCTTAAATGTCTGAGAGTTCAGGAACAGTGGGACTGAAACATGGTGGCGTTCTTATTACTATGCAATCTAAAAGATTCTGACTTGCATTTTAAGAGGATTAAACTCAGCAAACCATCCCCCCAAACAGTACTGCCATTTTCTCCTCCAGGAACATTGTACACAGGCTCCAACCCCTCCAACTGGAATCTTCCTGTTGGGCAGGCATGAGATTGAGAATCACCGCTCCCCACAGGAGAAAGGTGGGGTAAGGGGTACTGGGGGTCCCTTAGTAGATAGAAAGTTTCTTCTGAATCAGAAGAAAACAGGATCTAGAACAGCCCATGTACAGCCACCTTTTAGAAAATTCTGTCCTTAAGGAATATACATGTTTGTAACAACTGTTGTTTTCTGTTATTGAAAATGTTCGTGTATGGTTTTGTAAGGACATGGCTGAGCGAGCCCTGGTGTTATTCATAGAAATAAGTGTACACCACTCTCTTGCCACCCTTTGCGCTAAGAATCCAAATCACTTACCACAGCTTACAAACCCTACATGGTCTGACCTGATACCTGCCTACCCACCAAGCCAAACTTCTCATAGCCTCTCCCTTATTTGAAGCCATCACAGAAAAACTGAATTTTTTTTCTGTCCTTCAAACATGCCAAGCCTTAAGGCTTTTGCATTTTATTACCTTTGCTTGGAAATTTATTTCCAGGTCTTTATAGGTCCCTTCTCACATTTAGTTCTTAGCTCAAATGTACCCTCCAGAAAGGCCTTCCCCACTTAAAGTAGTACCCCCAGCCCATATCATGTCGCCATGTTTTATTTCCTTAAAAGCACCTCTCACCATCTGAATTACCTTCTTCATTTGTTTGCTTTCCTGTATGTCAGCTGTCTCCCCTTAAGTCATGTCAATGTCTATGTATTGTTCCTTTCTGAAGTTGTAAGTTCTTTGAAAGCAGGGATCTTGCCTCTCTTGTTCACTATTTTATTTCTAGTGCTTCGAAAAGTTCTGGCACATAGAATAATGAATAAGAATGTGGACTTTGAAGCCAGACTGCCTAGGTTCAAATTCCATTCGATTGTCCTGAAGTTGCAGCATCACTTCTGCTCTTTTCTGACTTGGTCACAGCTAGCAGAAAGGGAAGCGTGGAAATGAAGTCTTTATTCAGGATGGCCGTGTATTCAAGGGTTCTTCTGCTAATGGGAAAGGAGAGAGTAGATATTGGAGGATAACGATCAGTCTCTGTCATAGCCCACCACCCTTTGGAACCTAAATATCCATGCACAGGCTTCATCCCACACTTACTACTTCTTCAGGCGTGAGTGGGGAATCCTAGTGGCTAGAAACCAAAATTCTCTGCAGTGGCGGTAGAGCATTTTAGCCCCATTTGTAGCCCCAGTTCTGCTCTCTTGAAGGAACTCCCTTGTCCGTTATCCTCTGTACCCCTTTAGGAAATTATTCTTTGTCCGGTATCATTCATGGCCGCATGAAGTCTCCATTGGAGAGTCTGCCCTGCGGGGACCGCACACTTCTCACACTTACTAATAGATCAGGTTTGGGGACCTAAGATTACTTTAGGGATTGAATAATTACAGACTTTTGATCAGGCTGGTAGTTTCTTTGGCAGTACAATTCCCTCAAGACTTTAGAAGGTTCCCAGTCTATTTGCAAGTAGTCATAGCCAAAGAGTTATCTAAACATCGTCTAGGATTCAGCTACAGGAAACAGATCCCATCTGATTATTTTATGCAGAAGGAAAGTTTATGCTGGAAAATTGGTAGCTAGCGAAATTAGGGGAAGAGCTGGGGACATTGCCACCAAACTGGCCTCCAGGGAAGCTGCTACCTCTGCCATAGTCAGAAAGGTGACAAATTGGGAGGCCACCACTGGACCTGCAGTGCACACCTCTGTGATGGCACTTCCGGGGTTAGGACGTTTCCACTGCCACTGCTACAAATGCTCTCGACCGCCATGAAGCAAGTAAGTGGACGCTGAGACACTGGTCCGGCCTCCACTTCCACAGCTGCCTTTCAGCTCTCACGACACTGTGGACCAGTCACCGGAGTACTGATGCAAACAAAATGTTCCTACAACAGTGCTTACTAATTGCAGCAGTCAGAGTAGCAGGAAGATAGCTCCTGCTTCTGTTCCACCTTCTGAGTGCAGTCCAGATACATCTAATGAGATATGCCTAACTCACACCTTTCCAGCCTCTTCCCTGCAGGCAAGCAAACCACAGGGCCTTTGGAATGGATGCGTGTCTGCCACAGGTGTTACATTGTAAGAAGTCAGTCTTATTTTCTGGCCTCTCTGTTCTCCCCATATCTCCCTCTTTCATCTTCTTAGTAACTAGCTTGACACCACCTAAAATAACCAGCTTGAGAGGGAAGGCAACACCCTGACTCTGACTTTTGTCTCGGAGCTGGCTCCCATTTTCTGGCCAGCCTCTTAGCAGGGTATCCCACCAAGGCGAAGGGGCACAGCTGTCTCCTGGGAAGGCTGCCTACTTGGGTGTGCAGGTGCAGAAGCAGTTGGGCTCTGAGGCCCCAGATGGCCAAAGCTTTAGTCAGGAGAGGTTGTGGGCCACAGACAGAGCACCTCCTTTACCAGATCTAGTCCCTTCGTCTCTTCTTCCAAATTCCATAGCTCTAGCCTACGTTTGTTTGTCTTGTATAAATAACTTTGCTGAAAATGGCAAAAAGCATCTAACACACCAGTATTCTGAATTTCTCCGTTTTGCCTAGAGCCACTGATAAGGAGGTATAATAAGGTTTGCCTTCTGGGCACAACAGGGGCCACCAGCTTTCCAGTCTGCAGTACCTGACCTCACTGCCCACCTTCCAGCCACTAAGCAACACATACTTAGATCGCAGAACTCGAGTGCTCCATTTTGCAGGTACCAAGTTCTGTATAAACAGGATATAGGTTAGATTGTTATTACAGAGATCCAAAAATACAGTGCCTTAAGTAATACAGAAGTTCATGTATCTCTCACATAGAAGCCCAGGTGGGTGACCCAGGGCTCTTTTGGTGGCCAGGTGGTGTCAGGAGACCCCAGACTGATTTATCGTTTCCCTGTGCTCTGCACCGCCCATAGCTTCCATTGGATGGTCCAAGATGGCTGCACAGTCCACACTTCAGTAAGTGGGAAGATTAAAGTGAGGCTCATCCCTAACCTGTGTGGAGCTTAGAGTAAGAATGCAAAAAAAGGACCATCATTTTATATGCCTAAGTATTTTTAAGTTATCATGCCAACAAACCATTAAATATGCTTTGGCTCCCTTCCTTCACAAGTACACCTTCTTTAGGAAGCCAAGTTTAAATTTAGGATCAGGGTTCCACTCCAGAACATGGAGACAAAGAGAACTGGCCTGCAGCCCACCCCCTTTCTCTGCCCACACGAGGCTGAGTGCACGTGCGTGGGGATACCCAGCCTGCACACTCAGACCCCGTCCACACGCCACACAGACAGCAGTCCTTTGTCTATTCCTGCAGCCCCACGGTGTGCACACAGACACACAGCCCACCCGTGGGGGACAAACTTGTGGAAGAGACCTGTGCAGGCTTTGTGGCCATTTGGACAGAGAGTTGTAAGTTTCTGGACACCCAAAGCATGTCCTGTTAAGAAGGATACAAGCTTTAGACAGGCAGGAGCCCTCTTGCCAAGGTCAAATATGGATACTGAGAGAAAGGAAAAGTAAAGCCCCCCCCCCCCCTTTAAAGATCTGACCCTAAACCAATGTTCAAGATGAAGTGACCAGAACTTAGTCACTCGGCCTCATCTGTTGGCAAAGGAAGCAGGAAATTGTGGTCTTTCTTATGAGATGCCACGTGCCCCCGCTGATATTCAGAGAATCTTTCACTCACTGCAAAGGAAGAGAATAGGTCCTGGGAAGAAGCTAGCAATCTCTGCCACAGACACATGCTTTTTCACGAATCACACTTTTGTTTAGACAAGGAAGTTCCTCACAGTCTGCTTTCAGAGAGGTGAATTTGGAGGCAAGACAATCCTGCCAGTTATAACTGACGGTCAGAATAATTGTACACCTGAGCATTTTTCCATGGGCAGCCAATATGTAATGTTCCCAAGCTGAAATTTTGTCTAATTTTCAGAACAATCAGGAAGAACCAAATGAATTTTTCTCAATTCAAAGGATATAGTGTGATTATGACATTCAACAGAAATAATTTTAATCATAAATCCTGAGAATGAATTGGATCTTAACAAACAAAAACTAAAACCTGATCATGTTTGGCAGAATCTTTTCCAGAAATATTCGGCCACTACCAAATGTACACCTACCAAGCAAAAAAGAGCAAAAGTTGATTCTGGCATGGTTTCTCCTGGCCTACTCCTTTATGAGAGCAACACAAATTTCAAAAAATTAGGCTGATTCATCTTCCATGTTGCAAAATTTTAACCAGGTGTAGAATAATTGCTACATAATATTATATTGTAATAATGTAGTGATTATGGACTACTGCAAATGTAACAATGTAAAAATATAATAATTACACAATCGCATGTAACATGGATGTTTTTTATCAGTGAAACAACACTCTAATGTCTTATGAAGAAATAACAGCCATATTGTGATGACGGATATATCAAGCCTGCTTCATCTATCTCCTCCCCTCTGTCCTTCCTGTGCCACTGAAAGGATAGCAGTCTTTCCACAAAGGAAGGGGAAATGTCTCTCTTTTTAGCTAAAGTGCGATAGAGACTGAGCTCTACTTTAATCCCCACACTGTGGGCTATCGAGGCATCTGGTGTGCTTTTCCTTGGTCAGAAGCTAAGAATGGAGCCCCAGACAGTCAGCAGTAACTCACACCCCGAATGAATGCTTCTGGAAGGTGATCCCTTTGCTGTGGCCCTTCTCAAAACTGTTGAGAAATTGTCTCCCAATATCCATTTGCTCCTTCCATAATAATGGATTTGTTAAACATTTTTACACAATTTGAAACATTTCCCAGACTCCCTTGCAGCCAGGTGTAGCCATGTCTAAGTTCTGGATGTGAGTGATGTGTCCAGCTTCCAGGTCTTGCCTTGGTCACTTCTTCCCATCAGCTGAGAGAGAGTAAAAGCATCAGCCGTGGAGCCCAAAGGAGAAGCTCCTTGCTGAGGATGGCGGACGCGTCCTTCTAGCTCAGAATTGCCTACTGCTAGACTGTAAAGTGGGAGAGAAATTAACTTCTACCTTTTTTAAGCCATTTTTTGGAGGGGGTGGGAGTGTTTCTGTATCACAGCTCCTCAGCTTGTAGTGATTTGTTCCCTGACATTCAGAGCAGTGCCTCCTAACAGAGTACGGCCACAGAAATCAGCAAAGCGTCCTCCAGGCGAGGGATCACACAGCTCTTGAAAGGATCTGGAGGGGAATCGGATAGCATGTCCTTTGTTAATTTGTTTCCTCCCCATTACATAAAGAGGGGGGCGATTCTTTTAAAACTTGAGTGGAGAAGCGTCATCTTCTAGCATTTCTTTTACTATTTTGTCAGCAAAGAATACATGTACAAAAGAGTGTTATAATAAGGTGGACCCCCAAATTGCCTCCTTCAGACAGCCATACATATTTTCACTGGCCCAGAAGCCAGGCATCTTGCATCTCCAGTTTCACTACTGCCTGACTAAGTATGAGCGAAAATGTTTAGATTTTTTTAAATCTTTCTAGAAGCAGACTGTGATTGCAGTTTCCTTCTATATTTCTTTACAGAATCGCAGTGGAGGGCAATGTATACTTAATGCTCAAACGTGCCTTACGGACTGAGACCTGCTGGCTAAGTCCGATATTCTGCTGATGTCACTTATAATTATGTGCAGTTCATTATACTTGTAGATTCATTTTCCTGCCCTAAACTCACGGATTTTTTTACCTTGTACCATATTTGTTTTTATGAGCCACGTCAAATCCTTTTTTGGAGCAAGAAGAGGTATAAATAAGTTAGTGTCATACTTGACAGGTCACAGAACACTTATGCATCTCACTTGAGGCTGACAACAGTCTTGTGAGGGGAGAATCATTCCCCTGTCATAGAGGAGGACATTGAGGTGTCTTATCTGAGGTCACACAGAGAGTAAGTGACAGAGGGAGGTATCAAACTGTTGCTGGCTGTCTCTGTGAAGGGACCCACGTAGAACCTAAATGTTTTAAGGTGTTTACAAGTGTTAGTTTAAATTGGCTATGTTTTAAAGAGGAAAGAAAAAACTAGGAAGTATTTTGAAATAGTAATACCTATTTCTGCGGTTGTGAGTAATACGTACGAAGTGTGACTTTTCAGGAAATATCAGAAATTGTAAAAGGATTGAAACAAATCTCTATTCGTCTGCTAAGGGTTAAAACGTACTACATTGATTGTTCTCAGAAAACAAACAGTGCCTGGTGGGTTGGTCTTGGCAAAATACGAGAAATATAAATTGATTAAACTTATTTTAATGGGTATTTACCTGCAATTTGTCTCAAATCCAGGCGCAATCAAGATTCATTATCTTGCCCCTTCTGTCTGGGAGCTGTGAGTGTTGAGCACGGGTCTGGCAGGCGGGGAAAAAAGGAATTAGGAAGGGAACTGTGGAGCCAGGAAATTCAATCCTGTGTGTCTATAGGATCCATTTAGGTGTGGACTCAAGAGAGCAAAATACAGACAGGGTCTTAGCCCAACAAAAAGAGAGAGGTTTGCAGAGGGGGGAAGAATCTCAAAGGCTGGCTGGGCATGGCCCCCCCAGAGCCGCAGAGCCGGGCACTTGTGGGGCTGCTGCTTCATTATGACCCAGCGCTTCCTGTGGGCCTAAGGGGGCCTTATGGCAGGAGCTCCCCTAATCTGTTCAATGCTTTCCCACCTTGCATCCCTCCAGAAAAGGGACCCATTGATCCAGAGGGATCGCTACAAATCACCTAGGCCTCTGCGGGGAAATTGGAAGTTGTCACACCTTTCCCAAATCCCTTTGCCTACATAAAAACCATCATTTTAGACAAGGCATTAATAGAAAAACACAGGCAGCCAGTCAGCCAGATATACGTCTCCTGCACCCACAGCCCAGGCCCATCCTCCCAGAATCTGGGGAAAGAAACTCAGGTGGAAAAATTTCAGCTCGAGATGTAAGATACGTTTGCAGCCCTTGCCTCGGGTGTAAAATGAGAAAGATGAGTAAGTTGATTTTGTTTACAAGGTTGAAAAAGTATGATTTTTATATATATATATATATATATATATATATATATATATATATATATGTATGTATATGTATGTGTGTGTGCGTGTATATATATATGTGTATATATATATATATACATATATATATAGTCTGATTTTTATTTAAACCATCATGCAGTGAAACCCCAAGGTCTAGAAGTCCGTACACCCCCGCAGCCTTGCCGCTTTCCGTCCAAAAGGAGGTCACCACACTATGCAGAGTATCCTACAGCATATTTTTTTCACAAGACAGATCTAGGGTACAGCAGCATCTGAACATGCACATGTCAAGTGTGTAAGTGCTTTGGAAGCCTCAGAGGAAAAGTCCCTGACACACCTGGCAAGCCTGGACCCCCATCCCTCCTTCTTCCTCGCTGCTTCACATCGCACTGACATGGTGTGCAGGGGGAGGCTCAGAAAGGAAGAAAACAAAACCCACTGCTTGAGAATTTAGACTGCAGAGTAAGCTCGTTAAAGCCATCATCAACAAAAGCCAGCAAAATCACACATAGATTCGCATATTTCCGAAAGCCACCCTTCAGCTTTTTCAAAGGACATGAGTGTGCAACTAGCCTTTGCAACGTAGCCTTTGGTCAGAAGCATTTAATCACATCACCCCAAATTTTTGTGCTCAGAAGTTACACACGAACGGATATTTGACTTTTCTTGAACGCCGTTCAACCTGAAAGATTTCCAAGCATGTCACACGTCACATTTAGCTACCTTGGCTAGGAAGGGCTTTCAGCCAACTGGCTCAGACTCATCGCCTAGAGAAGCAGAAGAAGAGAAATTTTTAGCAAATAGGTAAGCTCCTAAAATAAATGGTATGATGTGGGTTCTGAATCAACGACACTAGTTTCCTCATTTAGATTGTCAGAGCAATGTAACCTTCAACTAGATGCATCTTAAAGATACATCAGTTCTACTTAAGCAGATCGCCATTTCTACATGTCAGAATCCAGTTCATTATTTAACACCTAGCCCACCCCCATGAAGCTTTTTGCTGCTCCCCTCCCCCCACCATGATGCTTGCTTTGTCTCTGCCTTTCGTGCAGCCATTATCTGGACCACTCACTCTGAGGGTTACCTGTGTGCTTGTCTTATTCAGGTTACCGGATTGTAAGGAAAGGCGGGGTGTGGGAGGTGTTCTGTTCACACATCCTTTCAGAATGCCTCGCTTCCTTTCAGAATCTACTCATCCCGTTGATTTCCTGAACAGCCTAATAACCATCTGACATCATCCTTGTGAGGTCCCAACCAGAAGTGTACACACACATTATTTAATGGTGAATTTTCTTTAAGTTTCTGTTAACCTTCAGATCATGCATGCATCCTGGTCAGTTTTCCTTTGCTCATTAGCAGTTAACTTCAAGATCTTAAAGAAACTTTCAATTAAAACTCAGCCATAATTAAATGTATCTTTTCCTCATGCTTCCTCACTAGAACACTGACAGAGTTCATGCTACAAAGACGTTCCTAACCTCAGGCTTTCGAGTCATGCACGTCTTTGAGACTCCTGAGCCTTTCACCCTTTCATTTCTGCTTGAAATCCTTTGTGGAACATTCTAGGGTATCTAGAAATGAAAGAATTGTTTAAACAAAGAAAGAAATACGTCTTTATTAGAGCTTTGTATCATTCAAAAAATAGACACTTAATTACTTAATATGTTACAGGCTGGGTGCCAAGGATACAAATGAGTAAAACTATATGAATATTACTATCTGGATATTACCGATTTTCCTGGCCTTTCTGACATCTTTGTTGATCATGTATCTGTGTAATACTGTCTTTCATCCTAAATATGTTTGCATTAAAAAATAAGTACATACAGGCAAACTGAAATCAAGGAAGAATATTTTCATAATTTTTTTTTAATGTTTTAAAATATTTCAGTCCTCCGCACACAGCTTGTGTTCACATGATAACACACAAGCCTTTTATCAGGAAAGAAACTAGCCAGAACATAGGCTTGTGGATCACAATATTTTGACAAAAAAGCAAATGGTCCTAACCTTTCTCATCTTAATTTTTTTTCGTATTGAAGGGAGTTTTCCAAAGGAAGGGTTTCCGATAGGTTGTCTCCAGGTCAGTTCACCCCTACAAGGCTTGGTTAGTCTTCACTGCACGGCCCGATCCTGCCTTGCTTACCTTTCTCCTCCTACACCCACTTTGTGCCTCACACACAACAGATATGTTCCTTTGACTATGGATTTTTGTGAAACAAATCATGTGAGCTGTGAGCACGAATAGTTAAGGAATTTGATATAAAAAACCTAAAAAGTTATTTTGAATTATGAATATTTCTCCCTCATTACAGTAACTGTTCTATAAGTATGGTCACTTACTGCTTACATCAGCCTGTATCTGCTTAAATCAACCTGTATCTATAGAAAAACAATTCAGATGGGGAGATGTTCAAAGCTACACTATACTTTTGAAAACATGACCCAACATGATGCATAGAAACAAACCTACCAAGACCTGTAACAGATGTTATAGATGACTTATCTGAGCATACGAAAAATATTGACCCTTTTATTGGTATAATTTGTTTTCATCATGTCAGTATTTCTATGAAAATTGCAAGTTTCTAGAGAAAGGATAACCTTGAAATAGAATCATCTTCATGTCAACTTAATAGACAAAGAGAAACAGGCATTTATGAGAACCCATAATTGCTGAAAAGCTATATTCAATTGAAAAAATAGCATTTTGGAGCCCTGGCAAAAACAAAACAAAGCCAAAAAACAACCCTGCCATTATTATGTGTTTGTTTGTTTTCAATTATGCTTTTATTTATGCATATACATGTTTGTATTTCTACCTATATAAGAAAAATCATATATGTTTAGATTTGGACTCGGGAAATGTTCCACTAAGATTCCTGGTCTGGTTTACATAATGGCTATAATTTGTGAAATCTAGCATCAGTGGGATGTGATTATATTGGGCTTCAGTCTAAAGAATTGTTGTAGTAGGAATTTTATATGCAAGACTAAATGCTGATCAACAGAGCATAATATTGTATCCTGAAGTGTGTTCATGAGAGCAAAATTAATTTTTTTTTCTTTCTTTCCTTCTCCTGAAATCTTCTGCCGTAGCGACTGCATTTGCCTCCAGACTTGTCAGACACAGTGAGCCGCTCAAGCAAACAGGACGTGGCAGAATCCGCCACGCTGCTGGGCCCAGGCTGTGGCATGATGGCCGGAGGCAAGAAGCACCTGGACTTCTAGCAATTCCATTCTTAGGCGCTGCGTGCAGAATTCTATGGCACTCTAATTATGATCGCTAATAGCTTATGTAAATATTTTTCTTAACAATTTGACCCTCCAAGTCTTGAAAAACACAGGATTGCAAAATGAGGCCACCATTCTTCTCTTTTTTTAACCAATTTTTTATACAGAAATAGTACAGCAGAAATACTTTCATTTTAAAATTTTGTTTTATGCTATATCTAAAGAAGATAGGTCATTTTAATTTTTAAATAAAAGCAACTAAAATGTCAAAAATTCAAGATGCCTTACAGTGGTCATTGGCGGACGTGTATTAAGGCACTTAGTTCACGGTAAACTACCTGTCACAGCAGGTAGCATATAAAGCATTATGAAATTCAAAATCGTATAGGAAAACATAGTTTCTCTTTATTTCTGAAAGAGTCACTTGCCACCAAAAGTGCTAAGGTTTTTAAAACAATGAGAAATTTCTTTGCTAGTATATGAAGACTATAATAAAATGGATTTGCATTTATGCATCCTGTTATTAAATTGATGAAAACAAAATAATATTTTGGGATTAAGACTCCGTTAATTAGTCTGCTATAGAAGTTAATAAATATAAAAAACTTGAGTGATAGAAAGTATAGCAAAAGAAGTTTAGGGTCTTCTATTTAGTAATCCTAAACAATTAAAGTCAGCACCATGAAATTATGTCAACACATAATTCAGGATTGAAATTCAAACTGACAGCTACATTAATGCTGATACTGGGGGAAAAAACGTGTATTGAAACCTGGTGAGAGATTTGTACAGAATATAGGTCTGAGACTAAGTGGACAACTGAAGCTAACCCAAATTTCCATTGCATGAGGTAAATCCTTTTGTTAATTATGAACATCGGTTCGGTATGTACATTTATAACCACAAAAACATGTCTTTCTGGGGTATATAGCATACTGAAGCAGTTTTCATATAAAACACTAGGTTTTTGAATCATAGTTCCATATTCTCAAAGCTTTTGACAAATAGTAGACAAAAAAACCAAAATTTAAAAAGTAACTTGCATATTTAAGTAGAGTTTCATTTTTTAAAAAGCTGTTTAACATCCTCTAGGAGAACCTGAATTTCCAAAATACATTTTCAAATATGTTAGGATATTTTGAAGCAGTTATAACAAGCATTTTAAGCAGTTTGCTTTTAATATACCACAAATTATACTTTATTTGTTCTTGACAACATTGAAGAAAACAAAGACTAGGTTTTTAAACTGTCTAACCAATATGATGAATGTCAGTCACTTAAAAAAACCCACTGTAGCATAAACACATACTGTATACAGCTTTTATTCAGAATTAGAATAATTGAATCAATGACAGTGATTTGCCAGGATGTCAAATCTCTCCATCATATCCTGTCACCACCAGTTTATTTTTTGTGATCAAAATCAAAAAGACAACTATTTTGTCACCCGCTATTTCATTAGTACTAAAAATCAGGTTTTTTCTTCTATTTTTTTTTTAAGAGTGTCTGGTTTATTTTTTTCACTTCTTTTAATTCGAAAGACAAATTCTTCCCCATTTTCTTTTCAAAATAAAGTTTCAGAATTGATCTGTCAGTTAAAATTAAAGGGCTTTTATATTAAGCGAAGGTGCTTTTAAAATTTAAAGCAACTTCAAAAAAATCAGTTTAGTCCATAGATAGTAAATAATATGCAGATACTCCACAAAAGCTTTGCTATATCCTTTGAAAGCATTATGAACAGTCTAAACAAATTCCAATGAATATTTTAGTCTGGTTATTATTTTAATAACACTAACCTTTTTCTTGCCGTGTTGTGACTCATTTGATACAAACACACAACGGAACAATTACATAGCATTTGACTCTGAAAACGAAATGTGAGGTCATCAGATATGTAAATTGCTTGTCAAAAATACTTAATAGGTCGTTGATTTACTACCCTGGCTACTATGTCAATGAAATTAACAGTCAATTACTCTCTAATACTATACGCTTTGCAAACAGATAAATACTATAAAAATGGAATGCATGTATTTGAACCCCACTTATTTTAAATATAAAAAGAAACTTTTCAAACTCAATAAAAGTGCATTCCGAACAATAATAGTACCTGGGCTTTCCAAAAATCAGGTGCGAGTGCTTTGTTGTTCTGATTCACTAGGCAGGCTTTGTAAAAAATAAGCTATTGAAGAGGGATGTATATTTCTGTTTTCCTCCGATAAAAACCCACTCTAAAAATGTGTTTTCCTCCCTTCTGGGAACATTAGCCATTAGCCATATGCTAATAACTTACTACATAAAAATACTGGTCTCCAATAATGCTACCGTAGGTATACAGACCATTTGGATACATTATGAAATCTACTCTCTGTAAACAAGATTTTTTTTTTCAGTTATCAACTTGTCTCAAAGATAAATACTCAAGTAACTATGCTACACATAGTATTTGGAATGTTCTCATATCTTTTAAATATTTCTAAAACTTCAAAACCCTCTATGGTATTCATTTATTATGCTAGATTTGCCCTTCTTTAACATGAGGTAAATATTCTGACTGCTGCAGTCTGCTTAGAGTTCTAAGACCTTCTGGATTTCTTTTTAGTAGCCACCAATTTCCACTTTTGTCTCCCTCTCTTCCATTCTTTATCTCCATCTCCAGGATCTGCAAATACTAACACTGGACAAAATAAAACTACTTCAGATGGAAGCAATACTCGGCAATCAATTCCTTGTCTATCTTTTAATTTTAAAGAATCAGACAGGCATCCGAATGCAAAAGGGAAATGGGGGGGAGGGAACCCTGTTCATTTGTTTAAGCCCATTGTGAATGTCATTTCTAAAACATGTGAATAGTCACCATCAACACAAGACCGAAATGAAGCAGTACTAACCCCGAGTCCTTACACTTTGACTTTAAAACTGAGCATTCATTCAGGACCGGTGCAAAACAAAAAAACAGGTGAGGTTTATTCTTGAGAAACAAAAAGGGGAAGAATTTGTGTTTGGTCTTGGTGAGCCAAACATACAAAGAAGAAAGCCTTTTTTTTCTAATCTTGTTCAAATTGAGGCCCAGTGCCAAAAGAATAAGCAGAATACAGACACCATCCTAAGATGACAAAAATTCACAAAACAAAGCTGAATCTTAAAATAATACTGTAGAAATGAGTCTTAGTTAACCTAGTTATGATTTTTTTAAGTAGGAAGAGATGACTATGTGAGCCATATCAAGAAAAGCCAGTAGATTATTATTTAAGACTTAGGAGGCACAGCTTTGGAGGGGAAATATTCTAGAAGTTCATTGTAGTAAAAAGCATTTTTTCACTCAGTAATTTAAATGTTTCTTCCTCAAACATTCTCTAATTCTGTTCACCTGGTGTCCCTAGTCGAGCAAATTTGGAGAAAAATCATAAGCAGTTAGTCTTGTGATTCTACTGAGGACATCACAGATAGATGGTCACCACCTGGAAGATGATATCGAAGTGTCCCTGCAGAGTTCCCATTGATAAATATATAAATATGCCTATCAGGAAATAAATAAACAAAAATAAATTATTGCAACAATGAGTCAAAGGCCACCTCCTGGGCACTGCGTCCACTCAGTGCCTGCCATGCTGTCCCCGGGAGAGTGCCTGGAGCTCCACTCAGAAGGACAGCTCATCATCTCCCCAGGATGAGGGCAGAAGGCAAGGCAGCCGTTCCATCCTGCAGGACCAGAGGGCTTCTGCAGCTGAGCAGCCACTTCTTCAGACCAAAGCAGGCTGCACCACTGTGTCCTGGAAATCCTGCCCCTCAGAGGACACGTATACGTGCCCAAGTGCATATGTACAGACCCTCCGCTTCCACAACACTCCCCGTCTCCCATTCCCAGCTCCCGCACCCAAAGTGCCACACCCGGTTCTCCAAAGTCTATGCTCGCTACACAGTAGAGCTGTGGGCCAGAACTGGTTGCCTGACCCTGGCCCAAATCATAGCCATGTTGGAAACTGCCCCTTCTTGCATTGAAGTCAGCCAACCAGCACACACCTCAAATAGCCCTTCTCTGACAGCTCCCTGGGCACATGTCCCTCAGGGAATGTGGGCTACAAAATGTTGGGAGGTAGAATATCTGCGTGGGCAACTGTACCAACAGTGCATGTGTGTGCACACCCCACTGCAAAAGTGTGCAAGCATGCAGTGCAGGCTGACATTGAATCAAACTACATGCACACATAAAAACTGCAATTATCCTAGGAAGGTGTCTCTAAAGGTGCAGCAACTCTAGTGGAATAAAAGTATTAACATATAGCATGCCAGAGAGACAAATCACAATTATCTGTTCACAAGTAATCTAGAAAGTAGTAGATGTTAAGGTAGAAGGTTATTTTTTAAAGCCTCCAATTAATTTCTGTATTTCTGACCATTTGCCTTTGGGAATTAAAAACAAAACAGACCAAAACAAAAAAGAGCAGAGTACAATTCAGCGGAAGTGTCTTTGTCCCCAGAGATTTCTTCCTGTGCAAGCACTTAATCTAGTAATCTAGACTGCCAAAACCCTCAGCCTTTGATTGAAGTTTGCAGAGGAAAACTTATCTATATTGACTTATATGTTACACAGAACAGAGAGAACCAGAAGTCTCAGACAGGCCTTTTGCACCCAACAAAGGCTTATTTTTTTTCTATCCTTTGCTTGCGCTCAAGCACTCCTGCCCTGCGTGCTGCCACTTTAAACATGATCAGATCTGTGCTTCATTGCAAATAACAACTGACCAACAATGGGCCCTGCTTCATAGATTTGGGAATGTTTGGCTTAAGCTGCCAATGACTGAAGGCCTTTAACTCCAACCGGCCAGTCACAGGCCTCTTTGTTGTTGTCTGTTGATGTGTCTGTGCTCATTATTGCTTGACATGCAACATCCCCCCTCCACCCTCCAACCATCCACAACCGCACAGAAAGTGAGATTCAAATGGGAACAGCTGTAGTGGTTCAATAGGAAATGATGCCTCTTGTGCAAAGGGGAGGGAGACAGAAAAGGGACAGGGCCTATTGGAGAAAGGCAACAGCTTTTAGAGAGTCTTGTATAAGAAATCTACTTTTGAATATACTTCAGTGAAATCACTGTTGAAATAGGCTGACAATAGAAATCTGCCCAGATTGAAAATGCCAGCCCTAATTCAAAAGACAATTCTTAGTTACTGTGTTTCCCCGAAAATAAGACCTAAGCAGACCATCAGCTCTAATGCGTCTTTTGGAGCAAAAATTAATATAAGACCCAGTCTTATTTTAATATAAGACCGGGTCTATATAATATAATATAATAATATAATATAAAACCGGATCTTATATTAATTTTTGCTCCAAAAGATGCAGTAAAGCTGATGATCCCGCTAGGTTTTATTTTCGGGGAAACATGATAATAGCTTGCTGCGTTTTTAAATGATTTCTAGACTTTGAGCTTTCGAATTAAATGGCTAACTGAGATATGTTACCATTTTGTATGTATAAATGGGCACAGATTTACACACAGTTTTAAGTGGAATTTTTTTCTAACACATTTCTGATTTATGATCTCTATAAGAATTATTTCTTTAAGGATCATCAGGATTTAAAATAGAGTACGTATGAAAGTAACCATTGGTCTCAAATGTTACTATAACATGGAAACAAAATTTGTAACACCACACTATCAGGTTAAAAAGAAAATAGTATAATAAAGGAAATACAAAGGCTTTGGCATGGTTTTTACAATCAACAATGGTTAATTTTGATATGTAGTTGTGAACAACTTCAAAACACTTAAGTTTAAAACTCTTGCAAGCACTTTTAATTGATTAGGAATGAATTCTAGATGCACAAAATGATTGGACTGTGAACAGTAATACAACTATATCTAAGAACAATTAACTATTGCTGGCCAAAAAAGAAATGTATGATTGCATGAAAATGTGTATAAAACATCTATAGAGTATTCTTGTCAAATATAAATGAAATTAACTTTATTATAGAAATCATTCTGAGGATTTCTAGGGAAGACAAATACTTACATTTTGACATAAAACAAATTGGATTATATCGAAGACACACTCTACCTTTTAGCTATCAACTTGTTTCTTCCTTGAATTTATATCTTACCCTCTTTTGCACATAAACTTCATCTGTTAACAACCTTTGGAAAACCAACAGATATTTTCTTACATAAATCTAGTGCATGTTGTTCCAGGTTTAATTATATGCAAAGGAATGGTACCAACATGGAACCTCAATCCATAGACTATGAACAGATGGGTAGAAGTATTCGATATATCTTGATAAAACTCTTAAACTCGTGGCAAAGCTTGTTGATCACGGTTTCCTGTTTTTAAAAACAACTTCATGACCAACACAGATCAAACATACATCCAGTTTATGTTGTTCTTTTTTTCTTCATTATAACATACAAATGCCCATTTACAAATAATACACCAAAATGAATAAAAGTTTGGATACCAAAATGAAGATTTGTTCCAACTGATACCGTGCCTTCTGTATACAAAGGTCCTTGTTTCATGTCCATTCCCCAGTGGTACAATACCGGACACAACTGCAGAACTGAAGTGCTTCTAACAGCCATTTTCTTTCCTTCCTGAACGCTCAACTGTTGTGGCCACATAGTAACTGACTGAATTAACACAATATATTCTCTCTCTCTCTCTTTTTTTCTTTTTCTTTTTCTTTTTTTTTTTTTTACTGTAATCTTGGCCAATATTGAGACATATCAGGTTCACTTCCAGGAACTTGAACTGGAACTGACACACCAGGGGAAATGAGTCCTAGAAGTGGATGAAAGAAATAGCCATGTAGATATTCCCTTCAAGAGACAGGCATGGAGTATAAATGTATAGGTTAAAAGAAAAACTCTAATGCTTTCTAACATTTAACTATATTTTAAAAATATATTTTCAAGTGTTACAAACAAAAGTAGCATCGTCAGAAACCAGTTAACATTTTTACACTTACCTATTGAATCCCAGGTCCCCCACCCAAAAAGAAAAAGAAAAAGAAAAACCTCCGTTTCTTTGTATGTTTGGAGCTTTAACAATGAAACTATCTCTGGAAAACCAATGTGGTACTGCTTCCGCTGCGATGAGAAGCACAGAGGAGCGAGGAGGGTGAGAAGTCTTCCAGTAAGCACTCGCCATGCAGCTCAGGGGGCCCTCACTGTTGAACTTGGGCTAATAATCGCTCCTCAGAAAACTTAACAGTCTCAGGCCTTATCTTCATGTGCAACTTCTGTGACCAAATTCAGGAAAAGCAACTTTGCTTTTTGTCTGTATGGTATTAAGTTACTAACTAACTTGACTGAATTTCCCTTTTCTATCAGTTTTCCCCAGAAAAGTGAGCAACAAAGAGTTAACCACACCACCACACAAGGCAGGCCAGGAGGTTGTTTTTCAGATAAACTGTGAGTGAAGGGAGAGCACCTGGCCAAAGAAGCTCTACAGGCCACCTCTGTGCAGCCTTCGGAGATCAGCGGCTTACCTGTGGAAGTGGTGCCCGAGGTGCCCATTGGCTGACTGTTCATGTGTGTCTGCATATGTGGGGGGGTGTAGGTATCATAACTCCGCCCATTCACCGAAGGGCTGGTAGGCAGCATGCAGGAGTAGGAGGAGGTCTGGCTGGGGACTGGGGGCTGAGAGGAAAAGCAAACTAGTAGTTACTGAGAAACACATCACACAGCCACATCCCCAGGCTCCCTCCTCCCCAGGACCTCTGCCAACAAGTCTGATCATTAAGATGCCCTCATGTGAAATACTGGAATTCCATGCGATAACTCTAAGATCAGGCCTCCAACCAATCCTTCCACTGGCCACTGATACAGAACAGTTGCCTACACACCAAACTTCTAAAAGTACTACAAATTCCCATAATTGTCCAGCTAGACGGTTGGCACTATCCATAAAATAGGATTTTTATCCATGTTCATCTTGCACCTCTACTGGCATCTTTAGAGAAGCAGTAGCATGAGGATTTCCATTAAAACACACCCCCACTCCTGCAAATCCAATCTATTTGGAAATCCAGGGACTCCCTGGAATCCCATATCTCAAGTTCTAGGGCAGAAAACAGTGGGAGAAACTCTACAAAGTTTGCTTTAGGGACCTTGTTTGCCTTTTCTGCTTGGAATCATAGGATTAAAGATTCTTTGAAGAGGCAGATCAGTAATGATCTCAGATTAAAGTGGTCAGAAGAGTCAGTAAATACCTAGTCCCAGCCTGTGAACTGGCTGTGACTTCCTTACTGACCCAAAAACCCAAATTGGATTTTACCCATAAAATTGTGTTGCTACCCTCTCAGTGTTCTGAATGGTGGTATTGAGGAGATGAACTGTCTCCTAACTAAGTAAGAAATACACAGAACTGGGATGAAACCCCTCATGGGCTCTCATGGGGCTATGCCAGGGCAGCAAGCTTGGGATGAATTAATAGAAAGATAATGTCAGGAACAAGGGAGATGATAGTACCGCCCTGCTCTGCAAACTGTAGAAAGCTTTAACATTCCAAGATCCACACATTAGAGAAGATTCAGAGGAGGAAACCCACTCTTTGTAAAATGGTTGAAAATTTTGGTCAACAGCATGAATTGATGGACAGACAGACCAGTCCCCACACACAACTAGCCAATCTCTCCCTTCAAAATTCAAGGAGTAATTTTCTCTAAACAGTAGACTCATGGATAATTTTGATTTTCTTTATGCTTTATGAATGTATGTACATTTTGAATTATATAAGTTGTGTAATTTTTTTAAATCAGTGAAATAAATCGACCCCATACCAGTCTATATGTTGAAACAACCCTAATAGAATAGCAGCATCTATTTGTTTCTAATTGTTTTCTCATCTACGCATTTTGTTTTGTTCACAGAAACCTAGACGTTGCTACAATTTACAAACCTGAACAAGACACTCAGTGGCCTTTCTACAATCAGAGATTGACTGAGAAAATCAGGTTCAAAGAGGTAAGCAGGCCTTCAGGGCCCTCCCTGCCAGAATTTCAGCTTGAGTTTGTTTCTAATTCCCCAAATCACTTCCTCTAGGCAATCTGACTTCTGGAAAATTCAAAGGTAGTTGTAGCAAGACCAGCTAATGGACTGTTAATCCCTTAATTTACATTAATTGCACTATGGCCAATAATATCCAGATGCAAAAAAAAAATAAACATGAGAATAATTCCTCTGAAATTCCTTATCTAGCTGCTCCTATGTTAGTCTGAAGACTGTGAAACTTTTATTGTGCCATTATTTCAATTAGAAACCCAGCAAAAGATATCCAATGGATAATAAACATTCTGTGTAACCTCAGAACTGTTTCCATCAGGGGCTCACACCGGCCAATCCCACATCATCTGGCATCTCTAATTGTCCCACAACCCAGGAAGGGCACTGCAGAAGGTCTACCAGAAGACCAATTTTCCCCCATCAAGAATCTATCCAGCTCCAAAGTTCTAGTATACCCCACCTGCATTTCACAGCTTCCATCATAAAGGGTTAACCTGGTACAAGGCCTATCACATTGAGGGGCTCATAAATATTTGGGACTGAATTGAGAGTAGGAGTAGGTTGTTACACCAAGTAACCGCATCAGCCCAGGTCGTTCAGAGTGCCACAAACTTATCACAAAATCCACGGCAAAGACACTACATTTCTAGCAAATGCCTTCTATTTCTTTTTTTATTATTATTATAAGATGTAAAAAGAAAACTAGCTATTCCTCTGTATTAAATGTAACCCATTTCTGATTCATTTGATCTTCCTCACTAGTTTACCATATATACCCTAAATAATGTGATTCTATATCTATTAATGTGAACACTTTAGTATAAACCCAAATTTTATGTATAACCCCTTGCTATCTTATAATGCACCAGGAATATTTCCATTTTCTGATACAAGTTTCACTGACACCCAAAACATGCCCCATTCCCCCCGCCATTATCAACCTAACATTCTCTGTGAGCAAAAGGCAGATTAACTTGACTGAACACCAGGTTTTTAATTTTTTTAAGGGCATGAATCAGTCAGTCAATCAACTAGAAGACTGGATTGACTGTTTTCATCTCAGACTTGACTGGTCAAGCCAATCACTGCAGTGAGAAAGGCTCCCACTGGGGCCAGTAAAGTCTGCAGGCCCCGACACACACTGCACTTCTCCCTCGCACCCGCTAAGCAGGCAGCCCCCGGCCTCACTTACTTGCATAGGCAGGTTATTTGCCATGGTGAAGCTGGGCATGGGTGGCAGAGCGCTGTATGTGTTGGTGAGGGCTGTGTCTGTTCGGCCCAACATGGAGCCAGAGGTGAAGGAGGAAACTGCAGGGAAAGGGACATGACAGACAGTCATGGTGAGAGTCAGAGCTGAGGGCAAACAGGTTTAAACACATTTCTTAAAAGCATTAATATTTCACATTACCAGGCGTGGTGGGCTGAGGGATTGGTTGGTAGACACTGGTGCTGAAACTACTGCTGATAGGAATATGACTAGGTGTGTTGCTGGCCTGTCTTCTCTGATTCCTCAGTTTTTCTTCTCTTCTCCATTTGGCCCTTCGATTAGAAAACCATACCTGGAAATCAGATGGAATAGGTAAGCCCCATGTGTATTCCCATTCAACCCCACCCCTGGCACTCCCACTGTCTCCCACCCCCTGCCCCCAATGGTGGTACAGTATTTAGCAGAGGGACTCTGTTACTATTTATGTAAATAAATGGCATTCATTAGAGGCACTTTTGTCTCTAGGAAAGGAAAATGGTCTGAATCACAAAGCATGAAACCACGTGGTCCCTGGGTACCTGTATTCTTGCTTCAGGTAGATCTATTTTGGCTGCTAGTCTTTCTCGGGCAAACACATCTGGATAATGGGTTCTCTCAAACTCTGAAAGAGTAAATTGAGTTTTCCGTGTTGTGTCAGAACTACACATAATGTGTCAATCAAGCCCTGGATCACGCTGGTTCCCGCCTCCCCACTTTCAGCACCTCCAACCAATTCCCTTTAAAATGCTACTGCTATTAATGTTGGCTGTACTTGGAAGAACTATCCCACCAGAACCAAGTTGAATTTTCTTTGGAATGACATTCATTCAAGAACGCTTCTGTAGCCTAAATTAGCCAAATCATCATTTTTTTCTTTATGAGAAGTCAGACTTTTAGTCTTTGAATTACTGGTACATGAAAAGAAGAAAGCACACACACACACACACACACACACACACACACACACACACACACACACTGAAAAGATGCCCAGAAAAAAAAGACAGAAAGAAAAAAAAAAAAAGAAATCTTTTCAGGCCTCTATGCAAAGGACCCTGGCTAAATTTAGCTCTTTGTACTAAAGATGTGGCATATACTTTGATTTACTGCTTCTCTACTTTGAAAAACTCCATCACCTTTCTCCAGGGCCTCAATTTGCTCTTGGGTAAAAGATGTTCTATTTCTTTGCAGCTTCCGCTTCAGCTGAAGTCGCATTTGTGCCTCATCTGAATCTTCTCCATTGGAACTAATGGAGTTGGTATTCTCTCCCCCTCCTTCCTGTTGCTGGCAGCCATCTGGAACAAAAAGAATAGTACAGTATGAGAAATTTGGAATAACTTGAGGCCTCCAAAAGGGGTCTGGTATGGCCATAAATGCCAGGAACAGTATATTCGGACAGTCTTACCAAAACACTCCCAAGATAACTGTCAGCCCTTTTAAGAAAAGACATTAGTTACATACGTTACCTGACCATGATTTTATTTCTTTCTGTTTTTATCAAGATGAGACTGCCCATACAATACAGACACTCAGAGTAACGTGTCTTCAAATGACAAAATAAGTGGTGATGTTTCCAGTAAAAATGACCTTTCATAACTAACCTTGACTTCCCAAATGCCTCACGTATTTCCCTTCCCCTACAGAATTTATTTACCTATGGCTGTGTTGGGAAAATAGAAGAGTGACGTTCAAGATTTCAGCTGATCTATAATCGGTAATTCCTATCTAATCAATTAGATGTTGATAGGTTTGTAGAAAATGCTATTAAGAAACCAAACCAAGCTTGTAATCTTTAAAAAAAAATATTTATCTAGTTTTTATTTGAATTCTGCACAGTCAATTTCATTTTAAAGGTTGTGAATTTAGAAGTGCTCGCATTGTTCTGCAGTTTTATTCAACTATTGTATGAGTGTGCTTTGCCTTGACACCTATTACGAGCACAGCTGTAATTATATCATCACCAAGAACAGGCTATAATTGCTGAAAATGGAATTTTATATTTAGATAAAAGGACTGTCCATTCTTTGTAATGTGTTGCACCAGAGAAAAGTAAGATTTCTTTTAAATTTTTAACGTGTAATTTTAAAAAAGAAATAGTAGAGAGTTCACTAACTAGCTAAATATGCTATGCTGCAGCTGAATCCTTGGCATATCATTTAAGTGGTACATTTTTAATTAGGGCATTGCTACCACTTTTAATGTAATTTCTATCATTAAACAGGGGAAAGTTTTATTGTTTTCCCTCGCTGCTTGGAGGGCAAGATGTGCACTTGGGCTAGCTGTCTCTTGTCTTGCACCTTGCTCATGAAGCCACAGCTTGTCTGAAGGGAAGCACTCAGCCCTGACTGGGGCTGCATGCTGGGTCCTGGGTCTTGGGTCTGGAGGCCCCCATGGGATACCAATGGGGCTGACCAGCCTCTCCCGCCCCCATCCTGGAAACTTGGCCTGTGGAGGGGAGGGGCCTCTAAGGGGCCTTGGTGGGAATCGACTTGGCCAGGAATATCATTTATAACCAGGAGACAATAGGCAGAGTCTTCAAAGAGTTCAGGGAATTGTGACAGGATCTAGTGGGATCTTTTCAGGAACTTTGAAATGTTTTAAAACCCCAACTTTCTCCCCCATTTAAACAGGCGGATTCATCGGCACTGGCCACCATATGGGCCCTTGGAGATCTATTGAGATGACCACCAACACTTGAATAGAGAGAGGCTGCTTTTCAGCGCCGCACAATGCCCCGCGAGTAAGGGAAACTATTAAACTCCTGGGGCAGGAGCGTTGGCAAACTTTCGTGGGCAGAATTTTGAGACCACAATGAGCACGGACAACAAAAGGATTCTCTTGAGGCGTGCAGCGGGCCACATTGTGTTACAAGAAGCCCAGTCAACAGACTTTTCAGTGAAGTGTGTTAACCCCTCTGCTCTGCTATCATTAATCACTGTCCGAAGAGCGGGCGCCTCAATGCTATTTAGGGCGCTTGGCTGGGGGGTTGGAGGGTGGATGGGGGGCCGGGGCAGGGGTGAGGGAAGGCAGGGAGGGTGGATGGGGACAGGGTGGACATGGAGGGGGCTGAAGGCAGCAGGCTGGAAGGACGGAGACCTGGGTCGGGAGTAGGGGAGGGAGGAGGGAGGAAGGGCGCGGACCGGGTTGGGAGGGAGGGGGGAGTTGAGGAGGGGAAGGGGTAGAGAGAGATAGAGGAAGAAAAGGGGCTACAAAAAGACAGGCCAGGAAGGTATAGGGAGGACAGAAAAGAGTGTTGAGAGGAAAGAGAGACAAGAGGGTGGACCTAGAGGGGGAGAGAATGAGAAAAAAGGAAATGAGGGGAAAAGAGAATATTAGTAAATAGGCCCAGGCTCTACTTTGGGTGGTCTTGTGCTACCTCAGAAAAGTGGGGGGTGGGGAGGGCGACTTAGCTCAGGGAGAGACGCTGGACTCACGTGTGCCAGCACAAGTTTGTGATAATTTACTGCCCTAAGTTTCCGGGTGACTTTGCAAAGTGTTTTTCAGGGAAAGAAGTAAAGAACCGCCCTTATTTTTGGATTCGGTGAAAGAGGAAGACTTTAGATAAATGGCCCTTTTGGGCCAACTAGGCAGGCCTGTAGTTTATTACTTTAGGAAAACACAAAGAAAAATCTGCGACCATCTGACGTTTAGGGAAAGGGACTTTGAAGAAACCACAATCCCGTCTCGCAGAGGGGTCGGTCATCCTTCCAGGAGGCCCCACCCCAGTCCTTTTCCCGGCACATTCGATTTTGCCAATTAAACAAAACTGGGTGTCCATCAGAAGACCCCCCACCCCACCCCAGATAGCATTCTCTGCTTTCGTTTGCTTCTCTGACATCTTTCTAATTTTAAAACATGGACATTAGCCCATGCTTTCCTTCTCCCTCTCTCCTCTTCCCCCAACACACACTCACACAAACTCACACTAACGCAGGCGCAGCGCAAACTTGAGAACTGATATTCAAGGGGAGGAAAGTCAACTGGGATGAGGAGAGCGCTGTTTTAAACTTTGGTGCCGGGAGGAGGGTACAATTCGAGGTAGGTCAGTGGCTGCAGAATCCATCCCTGACCCCCCGCAGAGCCAACGTGCACCACTGATACTTTTTTATTACTTTTAAAGTAGCAACTGCTTGCAGCCAGGTGGTGAAGGAGAGGTCACTCTTAGATTGGACGCCCCCTCCCCTTTATTTATTTATTTATTTATTTATTTATTTATTTATTTATTTATTTATTGCTTTAGTGGATAAACCTTCCACCCTTAAAGCTTTTAACAAAATAAAAGTAGGAGTTAGATCTCGAATTCCCCACATGATAAACCTAAGTGGCAGACAATTAAGATATCTTCTTTAAAAGGCGCCCCCTCGAGCGCAAAGAAGGGGCCTTCAATGGGCGCCGTCCACCTTCCAGCCTAATCCGTGAGAAGGAGAATGAAAGCGCCTCCCATTATCCCAGCCCCAGGACCATCTGACGCTGGGGATAGGATTTGTTTCCTGGAAGAAGGAGAAGAGAAAACACACACACACACACACACACACACACACACACACACACACAAAACAAAACAAAAAAAAGGACGCTGGGAAATAAAATCATTCCTTAGTTTCTTAGTGTCTTAATCAGTGAGGCGGAAAACAAGCAAGAAAAGATAGCAACCCGGTTGCGGCACCTTTTCAGCTCCCGAGCGCGGATCAAAACATTGTAGCATCTGTTGAAAAAGAGACTGACTAAATCCTATAGAGGGCCTGGGTATTATGGGGGCTGGGGTGAGGGGAGGAGATAAGAAAAAGTGTCTCCGTGATCCCTAAAACCACCAAATCGCTAGAGAATTGGGGCTGGATAGAGTTGTCTCTTGTTGTCAGCCCACATCGTCACGATTTTATTCACCGCGGCATGGCATTGATCAGATGGAAACCATATTTGTCTCCCTCTGAGACCTAACCTCGCCTTATGCTTTTGGAGTAATGGGCTCTTTAAAACCCCAAAACAGCTTCCCGGCCGGGAAAGGGGACCAGGGAGGGAGGGGTACTTCTTAGCGCCAAAAGGTCTGAGGATGCCGGGGGCCAGACAGCGGTAGATCGCCACCAGCGTCCCACGGCCCCCACGCGGGGGCTCCACACTCAGTGTAGGCAATGCATGCTCCCCACACAGTGGGCGGTCCATGCCCGCTGGACGAAGTACTTGAGTATGTCTTTTTCTTGGACGGAGGGGAGATTGGCAATCGGTGTGGCAGAATTCTCTAGCAACTTGGCACCAAAAAACTCAAAGCCCCTGAAGGAGCTCCACCGCCCGCCTCAACTATCCCCACCAGATCCTAGCGGTTAGGTTCTCCCTTCCCTCCCGCCCTCACGCTCCCCGGGACGAAAAGCTGCCCTATTCGGGCGCCGCCTCTGGTAGAAGTGGTGGGGCTGGCAAAGCTGCAGCCTTTGGCTACTCTCCGGGCTCCACGAAGCAGGAGGGAGATTTCCATGGTCTGGGCTCCAAATTACTGTGAGCCCTCGCGCCCAGAGGGCCAAGATGTGGAGGCTCCGGGCTCAGCCGTCCTGGCCCAGCCACTGTGCCCCGCCCCTCCCCAAGTCTCCTCAGACCCAGTCAGCTAGACTTGGCGGGGTTAGGGCCACCCGGGTCTCAGACTGCAAAGGGGCGGACGCGCTCTGGGGAGTGCGAAGTGGGGTGCCACTTGGGTGTGTCCAGGTTGTGCAAGTGGCATCCTGTAGTTTCAAAGGTCAGGGGAGCGTGTGGTGGTCTACACTGAGCCTTGTTACTCCCCTGTCCTCTCCAGAGGCCCGAGTGGGCCTAGTCCTGTAACCGGGTTGGAGGCGGTGCCTCCTCAGATGTTTGGGACCGGCGCTGGGAGGCCTAGGGTTCTGGGCGGGCGGAGCAGGCAGGCAGGGTCGTCCAGGGGAACCCGGTCCCAGCGGGTCAGGAGGCCTCGGACAGCCCAGCGACCGCGCTGGGAAACCCAGAGCGAGCGCTTTGCTTCCTATCTTCCCAGTGTCCGTCCTATATTGTTTTCTGCTCTTAAAACTGACATGTCTAATTGGCAATTGGTGCCGAATCGTGTCCAGAGGTCTCTTGTGGAACATTTCTACAGCTGTCTCCTTCAACTAGACGCTTATTCATGTCGCCTTAATGAGAAACAAAACGTTCTCTAATGAGCAATTACAGAGCGACAGGATTGTTCCCATAACAAATTCTTGCGAGTGACAGAAGCATCCTTTGTACCAGATATTTCGCATACTGTTACCGATTTCCCCTTCTCTAGCCCGGCACCGTGGAGGCGCAAGGCACCCGGAGAGGTCCGCGAGAGCAAAGACACGCGGGCAGCCCCGTCAGCGTCCCTGAGTCGCCGCCCCCATCCGGAGCCCCCAGGCTTGGTCGTGCTCTGGGGAGTGAGACACCACGTCCCATTATCCCGCATATTATCTCCTTGTCACAAGGACAACAAATACCGATTAATCTTCGGAGTAAACTGTTTCCTATTCTTGACCAAGCTACCTCTGTGTGTGTAGGGGAGGGTAGAACCAACGGGCCTCACCCCGCCCCTATCTGTTCCTCTTCCTCCATCCCTTCTCCTAGATCCTGGGATGGGCCAGATCCCATCCCTCCTCGCAGCTCCGGGCACCCCGCAGTCTGGCTCACAGTATCTTCACTCCACCCTTCTAAGCAGTCGCCACCCACAGAGAGTGAGAACTGGGGACCAGGAAGGGTAGAAGGTGTAGGAACGGAGATGGTGAAAGAATGTTTTAGTTGGGAGACCACCACTTCCAATGCCCCCACCCTCCACTCAGCCCTGCATCTCTCTGCTCACCCTCTCTCACATGCACCCTACTCATAGTCACATAATTTGTCAATTATGGCAAAAAGCAAAGTGATACTATTATGTTTACCTTACAGTCTGTCAGTGTGTTAACTTGTCACACTTCTACAGCAAGGGGGCTCTCCGTGCATTCTAATGGCAAATTTGAGTAGATTACCTCGCAGCTAGCTCTTAAACACAGGCACATACTCCTGTCCATAGCACACACGCGATCATGCGCGCGCACGCGCGCACACACACACACACACAAGCCACATTCATACTACTCTGAACATACACAGCCCTTCCATTCCCAGGCCAATCAGATAGTTAAAAAAACACCACCTATACACAGTGCCAGTCAATGTATCCCAAGCATTTGAAGAGTCTCCCCACTACATTCTCTAAGCACAGAGGCTGGGAGAGTGAAAGGTTAGGGGAGAAGAGAATGGTTTGCATATACAGAGAGTTCAGACTATGGGTGCTTGGGTTTTTACCTTGGGTAGGTTGCCCTGGCACTGAAGTCCCGGGATACCAACCCGGGCGGGTGCCCCAGCTTCCGGTCTGCCCGTTCAACATCCTTAGTTTATCATACATGCCGTCTGCGCCCATCTGTTGCTTTTCGCTAGCCAGGTTGCGAAGAACTCTGTTTATCGATGACACCTGCAAATCAAACCAAAATCAAACCAAATGGTAGCGTCTCCTGAAGACAGGGTTGCCCTGTATTAAGTCCCCATCTCAGCATGCGCACCCCCTTAAAGAACCCTTAACACATTAAAAAAACTCCCAGCCATCCTGGGACAGTGGGTAGATTGCAGAGACATCGTGGACAGAATGACAGCCATCATTTTGGGCATGGAAACTGTGTTGGGTCACAACTGGGGGGTGGGGGGTTGTCCTTCACCATTGATCCATGTCTCTGGTGAGTTAACTCACATGGCTGTTTTGCTTTTATTAAAAGATTCCACCGCCACCACCCAAATTAGACTCGGTTAAGAGCTTTTTCCACTTTATTTTATATTGGGGAAGAAATAGATGTTTGACGCCTGAAGGAAGGTTCAGGCAGATGGACTTGGAGGAGGTTAGACTCTGGTTTTCATTTTCATTTTCCTTCTTGATTCAAGAGCCTTTTCCTGGGTGCCTCTGCCCTTTACTTAGCAGTATGCAAATGAGGTAAACAACTCCCACACTTGACTCCCATTTTCTGGAAAGTCAAAAAAAAAGTTGGGATGCTCCTCTCAATAGCCCCAGGTACAGAGGAGACATATGTGGAGCCGGGAGGAGATACAGACAAAGAAACACTGGTAGGGAGCAGAGCAGGAGGAGGTGAAGAAAGATATATGGTAAAGAGGACAGAGCATGGAGCTTAGGGCAGGGAGGGGGAATGTTCTCAATGAACTTACACTTGGTATGTTATCGTTGGTACAGACCCCCTCGGACAGTAATCTGTCTCGGATTTCCCAAGCAAAGATGGACGGGCACTCCCGCTTATACTGGGCTATTTTGCTTACAACTTCTGGAGTCGCTACTCTCGGTTTACTACCTCCGATTGCCCTGGGTCTGATGGAGCCAGTCTCGTAATACCTGCCCAGAATTTTACTCACACATCCGTTGGACACCTGCATAGGGGAAGTGGACAGAAAACCACATTATTAATAATTTCAAGACAAAAATAAAATTGTTTAAGTATGCATTAAACAATGACAAGCTTACGTTTTGATTGTCCAGCACTTGGACTTTTGCATCTGCATGGGTCTATAACACAAAAATATACCTTCAATGGTACGAGAACTTACTGTAGAGAGCTTTTTTCTTAAAATTACATTTGTAGCCCTAAAAACTACAAATATGATGATACTTTCAAACAATTTGAACTAAAAAAAACTAATTCAAAAGTTTTTTTTTAAAAAAAACTGTTTTCTTAAACATTGCCTGAAGATGCATCAAAACGAAGTCAGATTAATTTTTTGTGCTGACCTTGCTTAAAGTGGTGTTATGTTGTAAGAGCAAAGGGGAAAATAAACTGAATTTTAACTTATTTTTCCTTTAAAAATATATCCAATTGAGTGTCAGGTAGGGAGGGAGGTAAATAGCATTTGTCATTTTAAAATCGAACATGAAGAATGCAAACAAATATCTCCAAATCTTAGGTAAGCATGGGATGAGGGAGAAGGGAATGAAATTATGCTGGTTTTGTAAAACTCGGCTTATTATAGTTCATAAACTGTTATCACAATTGATTTCTTACCAAATAAAAAGAGAAAGGTGTTTTGTTTTGTTTTTTAATTCACAGACTTTTTTTTTTTCTTAAGCGGATAAGTTATTTTAGGTGACTGACCCAAGTTGAAAGAGACAGGGAAGGATGGTGGAAGGAAAGGGGAAAGTGGGAAGACAGGGGAGTGGGGTGGGGACTGGGGTGGGTGGATGAGGGTGGGGGGGTCCATAATTAGCAGCGTTTACAGTAAGAAATGATGAGAGGGCGTTGAAAGTGGAGGGCCGCGGGGGCAGCGAGTGGGGCGGCGCCGGGAGGATCACCTGCAGAATTCGGGAAATGTCGCACGGCCGGGCCCCGCTGTGAGCTAGCTCTACGATCTTCTGCCGGGTGGAGTCCGGCAGTGGCCGCCCGTTGACAAAGACACCACCGAGCTGATTCACTCCGCTGTGACCTGAGGGGAGGGGAGAAGAGAGGAGAGGAGAGGAGAGGAGAGGAGAGGAGAGGAGAGGAGAGGAGAGGAGAGGAGAGGAGAGGAGAGGAGAGGAGAGGAGAGGAAAGAGTAAAGAGAAAGAAGAGGAAGAGGAAGAGGAGGAGGAGGAAAAAGAAGAGGAGGAGAAAACATCCACAATGCATCCTCAGCTCCCTGCCAACCCCTGCCAACCTTGGTGATCAGGTCCCTGCTATCGATCAAAAAACGACAACAGGACCACGCAGCCAAGAAGAGCATGGGGCAGCCCAGCCCCAAACACAGCCGCGCTCTTGCCCACTGGACTGCAGAAGCACCATACAGGTAGACACACGCCAACTAGCAAGAACACACGTACCTCACTATCGCCATCACCCCAGCAGTGCCCCCAGCCCACTGCCCCTCTTCATGTACACCCCAGCAAGCCCCTGAACCCACAAGGTGCAAACAACCGGCTCTAAAAATATCCTCCCAAAGATCCCCTCTGAGTGTCATGGCAAACTGTGGTTCTACAGAACCCACACTGAATTTCCAAGCTCTCTGCATTGTTGGAACTGTGAGAGCAAACCCTACAGCCCTTCAGCACTCCCATGGACGCTCGAGTCCAGAAACGTTTGCTGTCACATTCCAAACTCTGGCGAAGGCACAGCACAAGCACCAGGGTTAAAAATACAAATATAGGAAAAGAGAGGGGGAAAGAGTGGAGAAGAACCAGAACAGCAAATCTGTGGCTGGCGAACCCCAACCTGGGTTTCAGCGCTTTCCCTGCAGGCGTGAGGGTCAGAGTCCCAGATTCGCCCCAACCACAAAGTAGTCCGGCTGCCGCAGTGGGGCTGGAGCAGGGCGTCTGCTCACTGCCGCCACAGCTCGTTTTTATTCCGCTGCTGATCTCAGCTCTCCCCACAGCCAAGGACAGGTATTAGTAAAAATCAAAAAGCGAAAAGAAAAGGAAAAGACCACACCAGTGTCCCCCGTCCCTCCTTTATCTTATTATCTTACAACCTCACCCCATTGTCTAATGTTAGAGAATAGGGAGAGGAAGTTAGCACCTCTCTGTGGCCCCCTCCCCAGAAACCACAGGCACACAAATAGAGCCAATTGCCAATTTCCACTTCCTTGAAAATCTCCAACCTGCAGCCCCGACTCTAGAGAGCAGTCCTTCCAGAAGACGTGGCTCCCTGCTCAGCTCTCCTCTCCTCTACTCTCCTCTCCACTTCTCTCCTCTCTTCTCCTTGGAGCCTCTGATAAATTGACTCCAGGAGCCTGAGCTTCTTAGCAATAAATAAGCTCCAAATATAGAAGAGGGGGCAAAATATGATGAGCCTCTCTGACATTTGTCTTTAAAATAAAACTAGCTGCACGTCAAGTTTGAGCTTAATTTCTGGAAATAGGCGGAAGTCGCTCCGGATCATGCATGGAAGGCTAATTGAAAAGATCAGTCGGGGCGCTTGTGGCAGCCTTGTCACTTTGTGACAGTGCTCCGCTCCGGGAAATTGCATCGTCACGACAAACGGGACCGTGATAAAACGACCCTTTCCGTCCCTATTTGTAGATCACTCAGAGGAGATGAACTGCACTCGTTTCCCCTTCGAGGGGAGCCGTGTTTTCAGGGTAGCCAAAGGCTTGGGGCTGGGGGGGGCCTCACTCAGAAGGGGGAACCGGAGCCTCAACTCGATGAGAAGTGACAGGCGTTTGGGGGATCTGGGCACCGGGCGGGGACATCGCAGGGACACTTTCTCCAACAGAGCAAGGCCTAGTCCGCGCTTCCGGTTTCTCCTAGGTTCCGTTAACGTCTTCCTTTGCTTCGCTGGACCCATCTACTGCTCCAGCTACCCAGCCTCCCCTTTGGGCAAATGGAGCCTTCCAGGAAAGAGAAAGGCTGTCCCAGAGAGAGACCACGAAAGACTTTCCAAACTAAATGCACAGCCTAGGCAATGCTCAACCTATGAATGCCAAGGCATGTGGGGCCGACTTATCCTAGACCTTCCTCCTTCTCCCCTCCCCATTGCAAAAAATAATGTGCCCACCACTTCCGCAGCAACATGGGACGGGTGCACACCCAGGAGACGCCAGGGCCAGGTCGCCTTTGCCAGCATAGAAATGGCAGCGAGGAAACGCTGCTCTAAGTTCCCCTTCAGAGGTTAAGCCTCAATCATTGTGTCCCTTCCCTGGGGACGGCTGGCGCTCTCGCCGAGTGGCGATGATTATGCGCCTAGAATTCGACCGAGAAGCATCTAATAGGAAAACATATGGTGTCAATTTGGATGCTCTGCGCCTCGCGCACACCCGGGAGCGAGCGGCACAAAGCCCTGCAGGCCGGCCCCCGACCCGGCGCCCCTCGGGGCCCTCCAGCCAGGCCTCATCGGCAAACGCTCAGCGCTGCGCGCTCCAGCCAGGCCTGCCGGAAAGCCTACGACTGGGGAGTCTGAGCTGCAGGGGGAGAACCAGCAGCCAGGAGGTGTGGGCAGAAGCCTTCGCCTCGCCAAGAAGGGTGCCTCCCGGGTTAAGAGAGGGGGTCTGGCAGGTTCTGCACAACTAACCCGCCTTGAAGCTCGCCACCTTTGCGCCCTCTCCTAAGCTTGGTGCCCACCAGCCGCCGGCACAAGCAGGGGGCAGCTAGCCCTTCCTGGACAGAAGGATCGGGCGCTAGAGACCCTCCTAAGTCCGCAGTTCGGCAAGGGAAGATTGCTAGAAGACTTAAGTCTTTCTGCACTCCTACTACAGCTGAGCCCCTAAACCATGTCCAGACTCTGCACCTCAACCAGGGCCTGACTTCACTGAGCCTCCAGGCTCCCAGGCCTAGGCTCCAGACTAGCCCTGTCACATACCAACACGCATGGACTGAGCAGGAAGGTGGACTGGGGGCCCAAGGGGTCTGGATACAGGTAACAAGGGAAGCACAGAAACCCAGAAATCAAAGGCACTGCGGGCCTAGGAATGACCAGCACCCAGAGAGTTGCAACTACCAGAACAGGGCTTTTCCATCTCCTTGGTTCAACTTCCACTATCTTCCCAGACCCAGTAAACCTGTTCTCGCCTGGCTAGCGCTGCGTAACAGCCCCATGGTTCCAGTTTACCACCTACACGCCACGGCAGGCCTGAGTGCCCTGCTCTCTGCCTTCTAGGCCCAGAGCTGGGGTGGGGAGGGGAGGAGCTGCTCTGCCAGTGACTGGGGGAGGAGAGCCCCTACCCCCACTTCGCCTGGATGGTAAAGACTTTCAGTCTTGGCTAAACCCAAAGAGGCCTCCTTCTCCTTTCGCAAACTGGAGAAGCCTCCGCCCCTCCCTGCTCAGCCCAGCCCCTCTCTCTGGGGTCAGAGCCCGGGCAGAGGCGGGGAGGGGTGTGTGTTACAGGATTTGGGGGGGATGGGGTTTCTCTACCTCAACTTCGCAAACTCAAGCGGGCAGTTCTGAAAGGCCCAGCCCTGTTCTAACAGGAGCGAGAACTGCAGAATAAACGCCCTCCCCTCTCCGGCTGCCTGTCGAGGAGAGGGGCACAGCTGCCTTGAGTGCCCAGGGCTTTTCCCTCGTGCCGGGGTACCTGGCAAACGCAAACGCCTCAAACCTCTGCACACTCCCCTGAGGTTCGCGCATCCCCAGCCGGGTCAGAGAAACACCAGAGAGGCACTTACTGTTCTGCATGCTGGCACTGGCTGGGGGCCGCGGGATCCCACGGGGCTCGAATATGGGGCTCTGTTAGCAAGAATATAGGCGTTACTCCTGGGCTCGCACCAGGTAGGCCTACTTTGCTACAGAGGATGACCTGGAGCCAGGACAGGAGAATGCCCCATCTTTAGGAAATCATCTACTTAATCACTTGGGGGAGATCTGAGGGTCATCCAGCTCTGCCCTCCAGTGCATGCACAATCTACAAATAAAATACTCCAATACTCCTAATCTGTTTTCCCCAAAATCCTTAAGTAGTTAACCCTTTAATCAGGAGAAAGGCTGACTCGATTTTGAATTTTTTATTCTATCTGAACAATGAAGAAGCATTCTGACTCTTTAGGGTTTTGGAGCCCAAAGCAGCTTTCGAGCCAACGCAGAACTTGCCTGAAATCTGGGATGTCTGTCCACTCTTACAATAAAAGGTCTCACACATCTGCGCGCCTCTAGTTAAAGTCTTCCCCCTAAGATAAAACAGAAGGAGAGAAAGGTATGTCAAATTGTGGCTCAAAAGCATAGGCCCATGGGCTCTCTGAACCACATTCTCAGAAAAAAAAAAATACATATCTAGGGCTCAAACTGCCATAAAACCCTAAATCCCAGATTTGCACCCACATTTTCTTTAGTGGCCTCTCCTGCAGAATTCACCACCTTTTAGAAGTGGCTACTCTGGCCTGCTGCCTTGGGAGAATTGGAGAATCTGACAAGTCGGGGTCCCATTTTGCAAAAATATCCAGATGGGGTGGGGGAGGGAAGTACAAGAGAAACCGTGGGGTAAGGAGTAGAGGCCGAGGACTAATACCTGAAGTTTAGAGGTGAGAGGAAGAGGACGTCAGAACTTCAGGTGCCTGAGAGTGCAGACTGGGGCTGAGTAGGAGGGCTGCCTAGCCATAATTCCTCTTTAGGGAATTTCACCACCTCAGTTGCCCCAAGGCCCCCAGAACCCAACTCTCCGGTTACCCCTTTATCTTTCACTCTCCCCTTCAAAGCTTCCCAGTCAGGCCCCCACTCCACCCATCTCCCAGCCTTTCTGGAGCTTTGAATGTGGCGGGCCCAACATTCCCCCCCCAAACCTCACTTATTGTGATTAACTTCTCTTTTGGTGTTTAGCTCTTCCTCCCTTTTACTGTACTGTGACACACGCTGTCTACCTCGCCTCACTGCTTTAAAAAGTACGAACAGGAGGGGGTGAGCGTGGTCGACAAAGCCTACAGGCAGCGAACAATGGCTTCTATTCTCCAGCTCTCCCCAAACCCAAAGAGTAAAACCAAGTCTCCCTAACCAGCAACACAGCTTCCAACCACACGTACCCACAACCCACCAACTCACAAAGAAAACAGAGGGACACTTCTAGCTTAGTAAGTCCTGACCTAGTCTGTGTCCCCCAAGGTTCGCCCTCCACCACCTCTTCCCTGCCTTCCCCTAAGAAGAAGGTTCTGGGGGAGGGGGGAGAAAAATAGAAAAGTAATTTCTTGTTATAAATATCTAGAGGTAATTGTGTTACTGGTGTGAGTTGTTAGGGGCTGTAAAAAGATACAACGGCACCGTGGGGAGCTCAATTGGGAAGAGAGAATTACAATAAAGAGCCTATTCAGAGGTTTGAAAAAGGGAGAGAGGGAGAGAGAGAGAGAGAGAGAGAGAGAGAGAGAGAGAGATAAAATAATTAAATAGTCACTGCATCATTTCTCCCTGTTAAAAAAACAAAAATATTCATTTTTTCCTGTTTTGCCTATTTTGATTATTAATTTTGCCTGCCTGAAAGAAAGGAATTCCAAGAAGCACGTTTTTTTTCTCTCCAAGGCCATTCATGGTCTAATTTATTAAATAGCTAAGAGGCAGCTTAAATCCATAAAAAATAAACTTAAGAAGGGGACTTTTTACCAGCTTCCAAATGCAGCCTGGTAAATATTGGAAATGGCAGAGGGCTACCTAGATATCCCTAGCTGGGTTGGTTCTCAAAGCTTCACTCCCAGTTTTATAGTCCCCATGACCATAGTCATACCCTGGCCGGGCAGAAACCCCCAAATTCAAGCAGAATTTGTCCTCTCTACCCTCAAAATGGGACTCTGCAAAGAGATAGCAGGCAGGGAAAGGGGTAGGGTAATTCCCTTAGAACAGGTAAAACTTCTTGAACTCCTCTCTGTAACCCACTCTGTACTCAAGCACAACTGAATGCCCCCATCCTGGCCAGCACATTCTTGAGGGCATTTTTAAAAATTCAGGAGCTGAGTCCAGAGAGTACTAACCAATTAATTTTCGAAGCATCTGGGAAGGTGGAAGCATTTCAAGTTCCGGTTCTGCTCCATTCCCACCCCCTTCTCGGCTAAGAGGCTATCTAATTACTTAAGTAATTATTAACACTTAGTGCAAAAGCAAGCCGGGACCCGGGGCACACTGACTTCCGGAAGCAGTCGTTCGGGAAGAGGCTAGGACCCCCCCCCCCACTCAGACACAGCCAGAGCTCCCCACCCAGCTCAGCCCGGGGCTTTCTAGAGCCACGCCAGGTACGAAGGAGTCTCCAGACACCTGAAAGTCACCAAGGCCCTGGTCCACTAGGCCACTGCCTCCCCCATCCCCAACACTAGCCTCAGCTTTCAATTACTGTTGTCCTAAAGACTTAATTCTCAAAATCCAACCCCAAACTCCTTAGCTTCAGTGAAGAGCAGAGCTTACTTTCGGCCCTCCCGGCCACCAGCCAAAGAGTAATTAGCAATTAAGATGACAAAGTTTTACTCTCTAGGGCCAAATAAGATAACTAATCAAATTGCCTTCAGACGTTTGCAAAGGTCACCGGCTATAAAACAAAACAAAACAAAAATGTAATGTCCATGGCAACAACTGTTATTTCTCCTCCGTAAACTGTGAGGCTTTCAAATTATTTGCTTTTTATTTCATTTTCTGCTCCCTTCCCCTCCTCAATCTCCCCAAGTTCGAGTTAAACCTCCAAAATGGCTTAGGGAGCTTTGTAGAATATGAGAGAAAAGGATACCACACTCACTTTGTTTCTAAACTTTCTAGAAATCACTCAAGACTGGAGGGCCGGGGTTTAGCACTCAAAAAAAGAAAGCATTTCCACTTGAAATTCAACTCCATTTCCCCCCAATTACACTTGCTAAAATTCAGGGCTATTATGGTGCAGGGAGACTGAGGAAATCTGCACAGGGAAAGAGGCAACAACTTTATGAACTTTGAAAAGACACTTTTCCTCCTGGGGTCTTGCAATCAATCGGAAAGCTCTCAAATTACTCAGACTAATTAGCTGGGAGACGATGTGATCAGATGGAGAAAGCCAATGCTTTCATATTGATTTTTTTAAGACTCACCAAAAAAAAAAAATCGGGATTTGGATAGACAAACAAAACAAAACAAAAAAGCAATCCACCTTTCCACCTCCAAACTTGTTGAAATGGCAACACCGGGTGCAGCTTTGTCAAAGAAGGCAAGGAAAAATACCCACCGAGCGCCGGGGACTGGAGAACAGGGAAGACCCCAGCTTTCGCAGGGCGAGGGCGAAGGTTGGGGGAAGCCTGGGGAGTAGAGTTTTCAAGTTCCGAGCTCTGCGCTCAAGTTAGGGGCAAGAGCCTGGGGGCTTGATGGAAGCTGACAATCCTTCCTTTGGCCTCTGAGCTCCCTCCGAGCGCGCGTTCGTCCGCTTTGGCCTGGTGGCTTCCTTCCCGGCTCCCGCTCACTCGCTCTTTCTCTCTGCCTCCAGCGTGCGATTGCCTTGCGGGTGAACTCTGCTCCGGCTGGCGGCAGGCGCGGTGCCCCTCGGTGCTCGACAGCCAGCGGACTTCTGTACCCGGGCCGACTGCAGCACAAAGCCGGAGGTCGGACGAGCGGACCGCAGCGCGGCAAGCCGGCTCCCTCGCGGCTTCCTCGGCACGCCCGATCTCTGCGTGTTCGCTGGGCCCTCGGCTGGACAAAGCAGCCGGCGGCGGCTCGTTCCTGCAGCCGTTCCCGGGTCTGGGACACCGCAGAGCCTCTTCGTCCTCTCCCGCCGGCGGGGAGCATTTGGCGACGCTGGGGCCGGGAGCCCCGGCTGCTTTTGCGCCCGGAGCCTCGGTTGTTTCAGCGAGCTCAGCCCGCGCTGGCGCTGGGGGTGAGCCGGCCGGCCGCCCCGAACCCTGCGCCGCTCCCGCTCGCCGGCCGTCGCCCTCCGACGCGGGCTTTCGCTGGAAGTACAAAGTTTGGGCTCCTGCGTGGAAACTTCTCCGGCCCAACTCTCCCGGCGTAGCAGTGGGGGAGGGGACCGGCGAGAGGGGAGGAAGGAAGGGGGAGGAAGGGGGAGACCTGCCTGAATATTGCAATAGAATGATGCGAGAAGAAAGCAGCGGACTCACCTTTATGAGGCATCCTTTCTCGTCAAAGCTCCTGTCAAGAGTTTTGTTTGGTTGGGGTTTTTTGGCTGTTGTTGCTGCTTAAAGACCACGGTTTGAAATGACGGTGTTTTAAAGGAGTTGCTGGTAAGAGTTTTCTCCACGGATGCTTCTGGTTTGGTGTGTGAGAGCAATTCTCAGATCCCTGGAAAGGAGACAGAGATTGACAATAAAATGGGCTGTCAGCGGCTGGAGAATGAGAGATAAAGAGTGTGGGTGAGAGAAGTGGCTGCAGCCAGCACACCTATGCTGATTGGTGATGGCTCAAGTGTGTTAATGTGTGTGTGCCGGCGCCCGGCCTCGCCTCCACCGCTCCTCACTGGCCCATTAGCGAAGCCTGACCTCTGTCATCATCCTCCAGCAAAACACTTCCTCCTGCGCCTGAACCAGAGCGGGAAATGAGGCCGAGCCACGGTTCGCTTTTCAAACCCACTAATCACTCCGCAACATGCAAATGCACCGCTCGCTCCCACACAAAATATTGCTTTATGCAAAGCAGCGCCGGGGCCTCGCGCCAGCCGATTGGATGTTCCCTCTCCCCGCCTGGTGCAATTGGTCCGTTTGTTTGAATATGAATACACTTGTTTTCGGCTCCAGCGGTGGGTCCTGCTCCTCTCCCCGGCGCTGGGCCCCCGCGCCCAGGCTCTGGATCTGGCGCTCGCCGACATCTCTAGGCTTGGAGCGCTTCGGGAGTCAGCGCCGCCCGCACTGTGGCCGAGAACTTGAGGGGTCGAGTGAAGGCCGCTGGGCTGGGGGTCGCACCCACCACCACCCTAAGCTGGGCGCGGGACTCCCAACTCAAGGGGGGAGCAAGTTTCTGCATCTCTGCGTAGCCCTTTCTTGCCATGTCCAGCGCAGCATGGCCTGCCGCCCCGCCCCCGCTCTCGCTTCCCGCCCCTACCCCATCTCCTCCTGAGCTCTGGGACGCGGAGCACAGCAGTGGCCGCGCCCTAGCCCACCTGGCTGTGCAGTGAAGAAAAGGGACGTAAGCGGTACTGGGTCCCGGCAGCATCACTACGGCGGAGGCTGAGGCGAAGCCTAGGCCGAGAGAAGGCCTCGGGGATGGGAACTCGGCGAGGCCGGGCGGCCTTCCCAGTCCAGGCCTCCCGGGCCTGCCCATTCCCCCACCCTCGCCCCCCCCCCGGCCCTTTCTTCTGTTCTTTCTCCTTTCGGAAGCCGCGGTGCGCAGCGGAGCGGAGGCACAGCCGGGCTGGAGAGGCCCGAGCAAACACGCCACTTACTTTGTGTACAGAGGGTTCTTGTGAAAAGCCCTGAAGAGTCCTCACCAAACACTCACCAACTTCTCCCACGTGCCATTTGTTGACTAAGTGCGGCTGCTTTTCCAGGCTCCCGAGAGCAGGGGACGCCAGGGGGAGATAAGAGGGAGGAAGGTGACCAATGCTGGGAGAGATTCTGTGTGTGTGTGTGTGTGTGTGTGTGTGTGTGTGTGTGTGTCCTCGCCAGAGATGTCGGTGTGTCAACGTGTGTCGGTGTGTGCCACCGGTTATCTGTGTGTGGTGCGTGTGTCTCGTCACCACGATTCCTTTTCCTGGGTCTGCTCAGTCCACGGAAGCAGCTCCCCTTCAGCTGTTGCCAGAAAACCGGGGAGGAAAGTAAGTAAATGGCTTTTCTCTTCTGACCACACACCAGAAGTCCATTTGTTGAATGCCGGACGATTAGGACACACCTCAGTACACTCCAAAGGCGCCCCTTGGCGCCCCGCAGTTAAGGTGACAAGGGAGGGAGCGGCTGCCTAGTCCTGCGAAGTCCCGAGCTCTATCGGACCTTGCACGCCGTGTCTCCGGGAAAGGGGAAGTTTGGGAAGTCCCCCTATTCTTTGATGGGGGACATACCCCAGGACCCAGCAAAGAATAGGGTTGGAACAGTTGGGGCAGGGAGGCTGAAACAGTTACCACCGGGTACACTTAACTCCTCTTGACTTACGAAAAGTGCCGAAAGTCAGAACTCACCAATAAAGTCTGTGCATCCTGAACTCGCTGCTGACATACGGCGCGGTAGCCACCCCGGGAAGCTGAGACCGTGAGGACTGCAGGCTGCCTTGGGCTGCGGGCCTAGTATAGGCCTCATGCTCTCGTCCCCTGCGGGGACCTACTAACGCCACGACCAAGCAGCTTGGGCAGAGCTCAGGAAAAGCGGAGGCCTCCCCAGCTTGGGCCAGGGTTGGGGCCTCACAACCCGCTCACCTCCTGGGCCTGGGAACCGCCATTCCCGCGGCCCACGAGCACTCTGCGCCAGGAGAAAACAGGCCAGAAGCGAAGCAGGTGGCGCAAGGCGCCGGGGTCAGCGGCCTCGTAGGTGAGATTTCGTAGGACCGCGACTTTTCCCGATCCCGGGACGTGGGACTGCGGACCAAGGTCCCAGACCAGCGAGAGTCTGCGTTCTTTTTCTCTCCCTTTTTACTTCTCAAACAAGCATTAAAGAAGCTTGAACTCAAGTCCACTGGGCATAAGCGGAGGGAGTTGGGGGGAGGCCCAGATTCTGTCCGAACTGGAGGCGAATATCATTTTTACAACCTGTCAAATTAGCAACCGAGTGGATTAGCACCTTCTTAAACTTTGCCTCGGAAAGAAGCCGCCATAATCTTGTTGCTATTTCCCCCCTGGGCACTGGCTCTTTTAATGGGCTCCTTCTCCCACCCCCCAATCCCCAGCTCACCTCGGAGAAAAGTTTTAACAACAAAAATCATAAGAAGCGAGGAGCCGGGATTGAATGCCACTGACGTCATTGGTGGGGGTGGGGGTGGGGGCTCCGGGAAAGACTCTTGGAAACCCCTCTGCACAAACAAGAAACAAAAACGAGTTGGTTGCTTCCAGTATGTCAATATTTTTTGGAGGGGTAGCTCAGTCCTGAGGGAGGCAGAGTTTTCAAAGTTTAAGGGGAGGGGTGGAGAGTGAGATTCCCTGTTCTTTCTGGGCTAGTTTCAAAGTGAGTGGGGGTTCTGTTCTACTTTGTGGGACGCCTCGCGCCCTCTGCCAAGTACGTGTTCTGGGGGCGACGCAGCTGGTTATGGGTGCTGGGACGGAGGTGCAGCGCGTCAGGGGCTGAGGTGTGAGCAAAATTGAGACAGCTCGCAGGTCGCCATTTTAATTGTGGCTTCCAACACCACGGAGGCCCGCATGCTGCCCTCCAAGGCGGGGGCGGGGGGATCGGCAGGATCGAGCCTTCCGTTTCTGTCTTGCCTTTTCCCGCCTCTCCCCAAGATATTCCCCCCACCCCCCGCCTTTTGGAGCCTGAAGAGGACAGCTCTTCGGCCAGGTCCCTCAGGGGCTGGGGTCATCCCACCCGGTAGGGGGAGGCTCTCTGTGCGGAGACAGTCTCGCCGGGGGCTCGCAGCTCACCAGAGTGCCGACAGCCTCTGACCGGTATTGGTTGGTAAATGTGAGATCAGGCAGCATCTCACCCCCAGCGGTCCCAGGCATTCGCCTGTGCCCACTCCCTAGATTTTCGGTCCGAAGGCGGCCTCTGGCAAGGCAAAAACGTGACCAGTTTTCGGGAGATGTGCTTTCGGCGTACGGCTTCAGAACCAAGAATCTTCCACCCGGTGTTGTGACACCTCTGAACTGCCACTTTTCCACCGCCAAGCAGAGGCGCGGTGCTGGCGCTCTGGGGAGGGTGGAGAAGAGCTTTTCTTTGAAGGAGGAAAGTCTCCGCAGACACCTGCGTCAATTTGCAGAGCCTCAAGCGGCTCTCTCTTTGCTGGCCCTGGGAAGGTGGGTTCCCTCGATAGCAGAGCTGATGAAAAGGGTCAAACGAGCACGAAAGGCAAAGGCACCCACCGCTACCGCTCAGTTTGGGGTGCCTCCTCCACACGAGGCCTTTACCCCCCTTTCTTTCCCCGGCAACCTGCAGATTTCTAGTTCACCCCGCAGCCTCGCAGAGACCCGAGCGCCGGGAAGCAGAAGAGAGCCGGGAGCCGGCCGGGTAGCGCCTCCAGGCTGTGGTCACGCTCGGCTGGAGAGAGCTGCGGTGCCCTCGCCTTACCTCCCCTCCTGCCAAATGGCAAGTAGGTTCGGTCCTCTTCCATTCACATTAGGAGGCAAGCGTCTCTCTTTCTCTACCTCTCACCCAAACACTTTTTAAAAATCATTGTCCAATTGTGTTTCCTAGCCAAGAGATCTCCGGACTCCTAAGCCTTTGCTTCCCTAACTCTACATGCTGCTGTCCAGATGGGGACCAGGTTTAAAACTCCTGATGTGTGGGACATTTGAAATTAGTGGTACTCTCTGATTTTTGCAAATAGGGTTCCTAGGAAAGTTTGCTTTCCATTTTTGTCACTGCGACGGTTCCCCAACTCTCTTTTCACTGTAACCTCCGCCCTCAAGAGTCAAGAGTTCAGCTTCAAACGAAAAGAAAGCCAAGGCCACCTCAGTTCCTTCTCGAGACCTAGAGATCCCTTCTCTAAACAGCTGCCTATTTTAAAGGCCAGGGACCGAGTCTAGCATTTGTCCTGGCGTGGAGCAGGGAACACGCGGGCCGGGAACTAGGGGCTTTGCTGGGGGTTATGAAGCTGGGGGAGGGGGAAGGAGCAAATGTCATGGCTGGTTCGCTCGAGCAGCCAGGGAACCGGAGCTAAGCGTATCCTGACGGGCTCTTAAAATGACATTGATTGGGACAAGCTGTTCCCCACCCCAGTAAGAGTTAATCTGCCTGTTAATCAAGGCACTAAGGGGCTCAATGCGAGTTTTATTAGCGATTGGAGAATAGAGGCAGCAGTGAGGGATCAAAAGCCGGGATCCCACATATTTGTCAGCCCGGTCACCAAAAAAATAAAAAATAAAAAAATAGTATTTTCAATTAGAGAACAATTCGGCGCTTTTCATCACTTCCTAACTCAGTCTCACAGATGGTGACTTACAAACCTGGCCAGCGGGGAAAACTGAAGCCCGGGGGCAGCCGGGGCGAGAGGCGGGGAAGGAGCGGCAGGTTGGTTCGAGGAGTCCGGCCGGGAAAGTTTAAGAATCCTCAGCCTAGGCCCTTGAAGCCTCAGATTCCTCCCGAGATGAGAGAGAATGAAAAATAAAACAACATATAACACCACCAATATCCGTGGCATCCCTTCCTCTGGGTGAGCTCCCCACCGCTCAGGCCAGGCTCTGGCGCCGGGTGGTGTCTGGCCTCCGCGCGCGGCAGCCGGACCTGCCAGAAAGTTTGCGCAGCCAGAGGGACTCTCTTTCCATCTCTCCCGCGCTGCCCCCTTCCGCCCTGGAGGGGCGTTAAGCTCCCTCCGGTTTTCCTTTAAAATTCTAAAATAAATAAATAAGTAAACGCCAGGCCCAGGGGATATTTGAATAGTAGCTCGTTCTATAATTCAAATTACTTGAGAGGGTCCGAGGGAAAAAAAAGACCAGCCAACCACATACGCCCTCCGATTAAGGAGGGCACGGGAGTGAGAAGGCGACAGAGGAGGTCCCCGGCTTGCTCTGGGCGCGGCGCGAAGACTCTGGTCAGAGGCAATTATGTCACTGCGTTTTCTCGCCGTGACAGCCCGAATAAACACAATCTCCAATAAACATCTCTAATGAGGGAGGAGGCCCGAGGATGGCTGGGTTTGATTTATGACTAGAGGGGAAGGTCCACTTCCCACAGCTAAGTGGGCAACCTGATCGCCCCTCAACTCTGGAGAAAGGAACCGAGGAGAGGACCCAGACTCAGGTAAGGTGCTCGGCCGGGTGGCCACTTCTCTCATTCCCTTGCTTCCCGAGCGAGGTGGGCAGGGGTCGGCCACCGCTCGGAGTTGGGCAGTGGTCCCAAGCACCTGTCATAGGTGCCTGAGACACAAACGTCCTCCAAAGATGAACACCCAGAACCTCTAGAGAGGTGGCGCTAGGAGCAAAAGTGGGAATGAGGGGCGAGCTCCGGCCTGACCTAGAGGCCTCCCAACCTCCGGGCGGGTGCTTCTGTGCCCAGGCGTTCCTGGCTGTTTGAGGCTAACCTTCTGCAACTTTCGCCACGCAGAACCACGAGTGAGTCTAAGTATGGGGTCTTCCCTTCCCTGACCCACGTTGGAGAAACTTCTGGAGCCCGGCTTGGGCCATCCGGGGGCAGGAGAGTAGTCGGGCGCTGTTCTCCCCGGCACTCAGCGGCCCGGCCCCCCTGGCGCTCACAGGCTTCCCACCGAGGCAGCCAGCGCTGTGCCGGCGGTAACCCGAGCCCGCGTTCTAGCTCAGTGAGAATCGCTAATTATTAGGTCTTCCGAAGTGAAGCTCAAATCACACGCTGGGGGCTTTACGCGCTGCCCAGCTCTGCCGGCAGCATTCTTTAGTCCTCCGCTCCTCTCTGAGAAACGAACTCCCATCTCTAGGACTTTGTTTCCGTCCGACCATCTACACTTTGCAACCGCGGGAAACTTTTGCTGCACTTCGCCGGGTCCGCGACGGGGCGTTTCCACAAGCTCCAGGCGCGGATGGGGACGTCTCCACGCGTGAATGTTGTGAATTGTGATTCGGGGTGTTCTAGGTGCAAACTGCATCCCCCCCACCCCTGCATTTCTCACGGTAGCGAACGGCTTCTGCAGACAGTAGCAGATCCCGATCTCCCTCTCCCCGCCCCCCTTAACCCAGCTCAGCACCCAACTGGAAGTCCACTCTGGGGACTGAAACATTTTGCTACTTTTGCAGAAAAACACGCTAGGCAAAGACAAGACGCCCCCTCCTTCCCTATCTGATTCCGCCCCCTGTAACTCCCCTCCATCTTTTATGCCTCCTTTTAAAAGCAAAAATCAAGCTCCCGGGCTACTTGGGGCGGGTTTGGATTTGGGGGCACCAGTCGCGGGCAGCGGAGAGGCGGCGCGGGCCCGGAGCCGGGCGGGGGCCGGAGCCCGGGCGGTTACCTGGGAGCGGAGGGCGGGGAGGCAGGTGAGCCTGGCGGCGCCGGTTCCCACAATTCTCACCGCCGCTCGGCAGGGGAAGTGGCAGATCTGACAGCCGCGTTCTACGCGAGGACCTGCCCCAGAGTTTAAATGTCAATGATAAGAAAAGAGGGTGCTCAAGCAAGCGCTAACTTTCCTTAATATCCATGCCAGCGCGGTTCTCATTGGCTGCCCGGCACGCGTGACGTCATGGCGGCCAGAGTTGGGCTCAGCTCCGTGCCCACCAGCGCTCAGGCCCGGCGGGAGCCTCTTCCTCCCCACCCCGAATCCGGCCCGCTCCAAGCCCTGCGGTGGCCTGCCTGGGCCCAGCCCTTGGCTGCTCACGCCCAGCCCAACCCCAACCCGACCCGCTCTCCCTTAGGGCGTTGAGTCACCCCAAAGAAACTAGTCCTACTAAGTACGCTCTTCCCTCCTGGAACGTGGGTCCCTCCTCTCGGCTGGCCAGCTACCTTTCTGGGTGCCCACCTGGCCCCCTCCTTCCATTCCCGAGGGAGTCACTTTATCAGAGACACACCGGGGTTACACCGGGGTTGAGAGGGTCCTCTAGAGGAAATCGTTTTCAAGAGGAGCTCAAGGAGCGATGGGTACCCTAAAACTGGCTTATAGGCTTACAAGTCACCAGCTAGGCACAGACGGGGATCCCGGGAAAGAACGAGCGAGAGCGATTGCTTCTCTTAGGCTAGGCCAAAATCCTCTCCAGGCCTGCTGGTTTTTTCTGAGGGGAGCCACAAACGGCACCCTCCGCTGGCTTCTCGCGCCTCCTTGGGTTGAAAGGCTCCAGTCACGTAGAAAATGTAGGTGATTTTATTAATCTTTGACTTGGGGGGTTAACTATTGACTCTGTGGCCTAGAGGAGGAAAATAGGAAAGTCCCAAATTCTGAAGTCAAGATTCCCCTTCCCGGGGCCCAGGAAACCACAGAAATTGGGGCGGGGTGGGCAGGATACTGACCTGGTGGTCTGTGCTTGTTTTCCCCTTACACCCAATGTGGATTGGGAGATACGTAATTTAGTCGAGCCGGGCATCTTGGGATGGGGACCTAAACCCGCGTTGTGATTCCCGGGTCTCTCCCTCCTCAACAGGGGAGGAGGCTTCTCAATGTCCATTCCCTTCGTTCTCAGCCTCCATCCGAGTCTCCAACTTGGAAGTGACAGAGGTCCGTCAGGGAGAGCCAGGGACGCTTGACGAGGTGGCAGGAGGGGAAGTGGTGGGGCGTGGATTGGCTTTTAAGCAGCTCGTGGGACGCCTAGCCCTGGTAGACCCGGGCGTGTGTTTCTTGAGGCTAGGAGGTTGACGCCTCGGCGGCAGGAGGCTCCAGGACCAGTTCCTGTTCGCCTTGCTTGGGTGGGTGCGGCAAAAGGAGAGCGGAGCACAGATGGCGCACGAGAGGTCGAGAGGTTCCCGCTCCCGCCCCGGGCACACCTGGACAGGTGTGGGGCTTCGCAACCAGCCGGGAGGAGGCTCCAGGCAGTCTGCCTACTCGCTCCTCTCCACTGGGCCAGCCAGCTCCCTGACTTGATTTTTTTTCCCTCAGCCCTTCGAGGCCCTGAAGGCAGGATAGAAGTGAAGAGGAGAATGGGAGAATAGACAGAGTGGTCTAAGCGTGGAGATCTTCCTTATTTACAACCGGTACCCACTATTTCTCCCCATCCCAACCCTCAGGTCTTCCAGTGTCAGGGGCCAGGAACATCCATCCTACCGCCCTCCACTCTCATCTGAGCCAGAACCCTGCTGTGGTCCTGTCTCCCCAATCCCAGCACTGCTGGGGAGTGGTACTCAGAGAGGTGTTTGCTAGGGTTTCTCCACCGCCACCAGCCTTCTCTAGTGACCTAGTTTCTTGGCAAGAGCCCTAGCTCTTCTCCAGGACCTGGTCCAGCTTTCGGCCCCAGATGTCCGAGGTCTCGCCCGCTCCAGGGTTTGCCTTACAGTTTGGACTGCGTGTAGGCCCCGGGGCTGAGCAGGCCTCCTTAGCTCCGTAGTTGGTGTCACCAGCTCTCTCCCCACCCGCACCCTCTGTCCCGAACGGAGGCCGCCGGGAAGGCTGCTCCGTGATTGTTTGTAGTCCGGGCCATTAAATGTGTGCGGATCCCTGCAACCCGGCAGGGTGCTCAAGAGCGACGCTGGAAACGCCACGGCCCGGGCCTTCTTATCTGCCTGTCAATAAAGGGCGCGCTTGGGAGGCGCGGGAACGCGGGGCGGTGGAGGCGAGGCCTGGCTAGGCCCTTCCGCGCTCCGGGCCAACGCAGGAGCCGCTCTCCATTTGCCCCGGGCACAGAAGACTGGGCGGGAGGAAGCTTGCGCCGGGGTCGCCACGGGGGAGGGTGCAAGTTCAGCTGCTGCCGAAGATTGGTCTCCGGATAGCTCTGGACCCGGGAGCCTGCCACCTGCCTAGGGGGCGGCTGGGCCCGGCCCGGCCCATAGTAGTGCTCAGCCTGCGAGGCCCGGCCTTGCCCCGCCTGGGCAGAGGCCGACTCTCTAGGCCGCATCTCCCAGCAGCGCGGGCGGCTCCGGGGCGTCATCGACGACTCGTAACACAGGGATGCGGAGTGCAACAGGAGGCGGGCTGTACGTGGGGTGAAAAGGTCCAGAAACAGGAATCCCCCGATACCTAGGGCAGTCCCAAGCTCTGGTTATTCACAATAGCAGTGAGTGAGCTTGGCAGCCGCCGGGTGTACGGGGGTTCCCTGGCCTAGGACTGCCGGGAAGCCCAGAGCTTCCCCTCCAGCTCACCAAGGCGAGGTGGGGAATGGGGAAAGTGTGAGGGATCTGAGATAGGGGGTAGGAGTGGAGGGGAGTGGAGGAAGGGAAGGAGAAGAATGGTTCGAGAGCAAGGCTTGAATGGAAGGAGAAAGGGACGGGAAGATAGATCCGTCCTGGGCTTGAACTGTAGCTGATATATGTAGTTCTTGTCCAAAGTATCTCTCTCTCTCTCTCTCTCTCTCTCTCTCTCTCTCTCTCTCTCTCTCTCTCTCTCTCTCTCTCTCTCTCTCTCTCTCTCTCTCTCTCTCTCTCTCTCTCTCTCTCTCTCCTTTATGCAAATAAAGCAGCTTCCAGACTGGAAGCCTCTCCTCCAGGATCTGTGCTACAGGGTGGGTGGGAATTGATTTAGTATTTGTCTTTTCACTGAGAATGGATCTGGCCATTCTAGAAACAATTGAAAGTAAAAAATGGATTTTTCCACTTAAGTATTTTAATTTCATTTTACTAAGTCTGGACATATTCCATCCTGTTAACTTCTATTTTTAAAATTATTCCTGGGAGGGTACTAATTTATAAAAGGGTTTAATACAAATCTTTTGCATAAAACAATAATAGAAAGAGAGGGAAAAATCCCTGACTAATTGAGAAAAATACTGTGTATTGCATTATTTCAAATAGCTGTACAAGACAGAAATCCATATATTAAACTTAACGGGCAGTGCATTTGGCTCTTGCTCTTTCTTCCTTCCCCTTCACTTCCTTCTCCTTAAATGGCAAGCTTTTTAAAACAAGATTTTGTTTTAAATAAAAACTGGAGGAATGTTTTGTGAATCTGAGCATTAAAAAAGGAAAATATTTAGCGAAGTTAGTATTTGCCATTTCTTCACTCAGGTCTAAAAGACTGCATAATGGCATGGTTATATGCAGTATTGTGGTATCTCTGCTGTTCAATTATTTTCCTGCTCTCATTCAAAGAAATATTTCGGTTCCTCTCCTGTCCATTCTATCCCATCATAAAGTTTTCCTGGACATTTGGGAAAATCTCCGAATCCTTCCAGTTTGCTTTCCCACTAAGAAAATCCTGATTACAATCAATTTGAGAAAACTCTGCTTTTCCTTTCCTTCTCAACATTTTCATGTGAAGTCAGTCAGTCTATGGCACCATGTTTGATTTCTTTCTTTCCCTTGCCTGGGTGGGGACAGAGACATTAGCTGAATTCCCTAAGGGTGATTGGATGCAATTCTCTGAAAGTAGACAGGCACGTCCTGGATGTTAGAAATTCACTTTTTCTCAACGTGACAAGGCCGCCTTCGATCTACAATTGTATTTGAATGGGCAATGAGCGGAAAGATCTCTCATCATTAAGCCTGCTTCTACTTTAGCAAAATAAGGAGAGCCTCATTTGCACACAAATGCGCATAAAACTGGGATTCCCTGCAACTCTTTAATAAAAAGGGATGGCTGCGTAATTTAAACTGGAGGTGAGAAGGCAGAGAGAGAGAGAGAGAGATGGGGGTTTCAAAGGCATCCCCCTTCCTTCCCCCAAAGGACCATGTGATTGAGTTGACTTTTTTTACTTTAAATCTTAAATAAGATGTGAGTTGTAACAAGAGGATTGGCACTTACTCTGTGACCCTTATAATTGGATTAAATATAGACTGAGACATACAAAAACACACCAAGATTGACACCTGCCAACTGGACTTCATTATGATTGATTGTGATGCTTCGTGCTGGCAACAATAATGAAATAAATTGTACGGATAAAACAGCACATTTGTCATTTCCGTGCCATGAGTGAGGAAGTCAACGAGTTAGGCAAGCTGTTAGCTGACAGGCGCAAGCGGGAGGCAAGCTAAAGAGATAAATAAGGATTCCAGGCATTGACAGGACAAATTATAACTTGTCACAACCTTTTTAAATTCAGAAGTTTTCAATTAACATATATATCGCTGTTACATATAAGATAAGGGGGGCCCCCGACCTAAACACAAGGATACACAGGGACACGCCTCACCTCACCAACAGCTTGGGCACCTAGGCCTCTCCTTCTTGGTTCTCAGGTGAGCTCTGGAGTGCACCCACCAGCCACGAGTGCCCCGCCAGTCCACAGGCGCTATGGGCCTCGGTAAGGTGGGTGATGGTGTGTTAAGCTAAGGGGTGGCTCCTCCTTTTGTTTAGAAGCCAAAATCGTGGGTCCAGTACCCTTTCTTCTCAGAAGCAGAGCTCCCAGCCGAAGCGATAGCCTGAGCAAGGCCTGGACCCAAGTCTGGCAGGACCAGTGATGCTCTTTTTGCTTCCCCTCCATCGCCACATAGGGAGTAAAAGGTAAAAGGGACAGGTGCACCCCTTTAAGCCTCCAAAGTCTCTCCATCAGGAGGAAATCTGAGCCCTTGGACTTGGAGTCCATGTCATGGGTCCAGGCCTAGGCTGCTGAATCCTGGTGTGGCTCTTCTCCCCTTATTGCCTGGCCCGGAAAATAAAGGAAATTATTTTATTGTGCGACTCTGGAGGAGGCCACAAAACCAGCTTTTTTTGTCCCACCCAGGAAAAGAGACTACTTTTCCCTATTCATCCCTTGACTTTTGTATACAGTCTCAGGGGCTCTGCATTGGTCCTTGGGTAGGGATGAGCCCACTGGCAGGTCACTGGGTGCCCTGAGGCCAAAGTTAGGGTGATGAGACTTGAGGAGGAGCAAGGCTCTGAATTACCTGGCAGGGGCTACAAGTGAGAGGCAGCAGTGGGATTTCTGATGGATACACCTGTCTGTGGATGGAGACTAATGTGGGTAACATTTGACATGAGTCAGAGAAGGGTATAGGGGAGTGTAAACTCCTTAACTGTCTCCACCCCAAAGGACGCTGATTTCTCAGTTTTAAAGCTTATTCTCTACCCCAAGCTAGAATCTGGACCTTGCAGTATCTCTTGATATTTCCAGAACCTTTCTGCACGTGTGTCCTAGCCTCCCATCAAATGCCAGCTGGAACTTCGCAAAGTTAGTGGTGGGAAGTGAGCGTTGCTAGGTCTGAGGCTGCTGGGCCAGAAGCACCGCCTGGATAGGAGTGTAGGGTACGGAACCGGGACTTGTCCTCGTCCAGCTGGGGAGTACAAGTCTGCTGGAAGCAGGGCAGGTCCAGTTCCAGGCAGGCTGGGGAGGCGAGGATCTGGGAAGATACCCCACTTCTTGTGGATGCTTTGGTCCACTTCTGCTGCTTGCGCTCTGCTCCTGCTGGAGTCTCGCTACTGGCGCCCTCATCCTGGTTCTGGTAAGAACAGCCCAGCCTTCCTGTCAAGGCTACAACCTGTCACCACAAACACTCAAAAGAGTGTCAACCCCAACCTTCCGGTGCCTGCCACCAAATTAAACACGGAGAAACTCTGAATCTTTCCAAAGACAGAGCCCCGGAAGAAGGGGAGGGACGAAAAGGGAGGCAAAAAAAAAAAAAAAACAAACAAAAAAAACAAGTTACTTAGAATTAGTTGGAAGCAGCCGCATTCCCCAGCGACTGCAGCCATTAACATTATAGTCTCAAACGCCATTTTTTATGTAACACTATTGTTAGTAAATCAACTCCTCAGGTCCTCTGAGACGCTGACCCCTGGCAATTCAGTGAAAGTGTAATTATCTCCCCGAATCTTGGACAGATTTAAGAGATTACATTTCAACTAAATCTATATCAATGCTAATTCCCTCTGCCCTCCCTCCCCAGCCTGCAGGTGCGAGGCACGGGAAATGGCGTCAGGCCTCGGCACAGCGCTGCACAAAGAGGAGAGGGCTTGCTGCGTACAGGGCCAAAAGAAATGGAGCCCCACATAAAATTACACCTATTTTTTTTTTTTTTTCTACAAAACCTGGTCTTATATAGTAAAGTTAAACAAAGCAGCTATGCTAAATTAGCGTTACATAAAGGCGAGTTTAATGCTCGGTTACAGTCAACTGGTGTATCTCTGATGGCTAATTGTCTATCAAAATTAAAGAGAAAAGAACAAATGATTCGTTATAAGAAGGTGTTAAAAGCTTCAACAAAAGAACATTTCACAAATATAATATCGGCAGCTCGAGGATTGCCCGCGGGGTTGTTCAGGCCCCGGCCCTGCGCAGCTATGAAAAGTGGGGTGCGGGGTGCTATTTTCCTGGCAAGAGCTCATTTCCTTCCAAATGAGTATAATAAAAACCCGAGAGGGGACATTAGAGTAAAGATCGGGATTAGTCCTAATCCGCGCGATGGACGTGGGCTTCAAAGCCGACTCCTACTCTGTCTGCCTGGGCTGGGGGCGGAGGGCGCTTTGCCACCCCCCAAGGACACCACAGCCAACTCGCCACTGCCTCACATTCAGGCACAAGAAGGAGCGAACACGGGCTGTGGGTAGTTTCAACAAAGGAGAGCAGGCTGTGCCGGTTCCTGCTCTTCCCTGCCTTCTCAGGGCTTGAAGAAGACTGTCCCCGGCTCTCTGAGGGACGTTGGAGGTTAGGGCACCGTCCAGCACGTGCCTTTCTGACGCGCAGTGCTGGCCTCCGGGGGCGCAGGCTGCTACAGCCAGCCCACCCTCCTAGACTGGGGAGGACGCAGAATATAATACGACGGCCCCCTTCCCAAGGCGACACCAGATCTAGAGCTCCAGGCGTATTTGTTGTTCTAAGTTAATTAAAGGTGAAAGCAACCAAAATGCGCGCACTAGGCGCACGGAGGCAATTCCCGACTCTGCGTAGTGTGTCCGCGGCACCAGAGCAGCCGCCGAGGGCCGCCGGGGTTCGCTCACTCCGCCGGAGTCTCTGTAAGAGAATCTGAGGCTGGGGAATAAAACCCGAAACCAAATCAGGCAGCAAGAGCAACAAACCGTCTGGAAAATGGACCCACGGAGCCGCAAGAATGTACTTTTTTTTTTTTTAATCTTTGACCACTTGTGTCCTAAAGAAAGTGTATTGAAGATAATTGAAATGATTACAATTCATTGCTGCTTGACTTTGAATATGAAGTCACATAATGACATGCCCACCATACAACAGCAGTTTAATTTCCATTATCCGACTTCGGGATCCTTGCGCCAGCCGCCGGGGCAACGCGTCGCTAATGCAGAAATCTTGGCTCTTGCCGGCATTATTCATTGCAGGGACGTGGGGGTGGGACGGGATGGAAAATGGGTTTGTTTCCTCCTCCCCCCGAAACTTGTTCTGAAAATCCCAGGGACCAGTGGACCCGGAGGAGCCGACATCCCAGACAGTCACCGTCAAGGGGGCACTTTGCACGACGGGGCTGCGGGTGATGGCGCTGCCCTGCTGTCTTGTTGCCCTCAGGGGTTCTTGGACCCTCCTGGGACAGGTCCCCCCAACTCCCACCCTAGCCAGGTCCTGTGTAGAAAGAGCTTGGGCTAGGAGCCCTTCGTCAGGTTGCCCCCAAGGACAGCCACCCTTTCCTCTTCCTTCCCCCTTTCTTCCATTCCTGGTGAACTTTCTGCTTCTGAGCTGCTAGGTTCGCGCGCAGGGGGCCAGGGGCCCCCTCTTGGATTTGGAAGTTGCTTAGGCCTTGAACTTGCCCTGTCCTCCCCCGCGGCCACCCCTCACCCCCGCGACCTCAGGGAAAGAGCGTAGAAAACCAGGGTCTCTGCACCGTGGGGTCGCTGGAGCTCACCTTCGGGCACGGCCTCGGCAGAACCTCTCAGCTGAAGCCGCAGGGAGAGGGGGTGGGTGAGGGGCCCAGGCCTCAGCCTTGCGCAAGCGCCGCTGGGGCCCGCTGCTCCCTCCCCAGGCGCGGGGTCCCAGGGACAGATCCTGCGCCCCTCTCCGAGAAACTACCGCTTCTAAAAAAAAGACCATCTGGTAATTGTCTTTCTTTAGATCTTCCCTTAATTATGCTTTTAATTAAAGATGGTTCAAGGCACCGGACCACATGAAGGGCAGTAATTACAAATTACATTACAAACCCGACAGATGTAGCGGGATCTGCTGGGGAAAAGGTACCGGAATAAAAATTTGACTAAACTTTGGGATAAATTAATCGGCGGCTTGGAGAACAGCAACACAGTTCTGATTATGTAGGCTCCAGCCAGGATTTAAGTTTTGTGTCATGATTGTTTTCATATTTCTTTGACGTCTATTGATTTGGAGGCAGCTGCAAGCCTTTGTCACAGGAGAGAAGAGCAGTCACAATATATTAGCTTGATGGCATAACTCGAACCGGAGAGGCGAGGGGAGCCGGAGTGACGGGGGCACATGTGACCCCGCCCGGGGCCTCGCGGCCCAACCCTTACATTAACTTGTTCTAACAGGAATAATGGAGTATCACTACTAATCCTTGGTCAGAAGGTGCTTTTCTGTCTAGAACGCGGGCCGCGGGAGTAGCGCGGCCGCAGCAGGAAAGACGAGGGTGTCTCCGTGCCCGGTGGTGCCTCCTCGCCGGCCTCGGCCTCGCCGCTGGTGAACTTAGGCTGGGCTCAGGCCCCCCTCCTGGACTCCCAGTTCCGCACCCACGTCGGCGGGCGCCAAGATGGGAGAAGATCCACGGGTCCCAGGCCTGCCCCGGAGGCGCCAGGCCAAGTCTCCACTTTGGCCTCTCTTGGGGACTCACGATGGCAACGTCGGGGATGGAGGACCTGGAGCGGGAAAGGCGATCGCCTGGCGGGTGCCCTGCCGCCGGTTCGCCCGCCGCGGGCTGGGAGCGTACAGAAGCGTGACGCAGACTGTGAAAACAGAAGGGAGGGAGTTGGGTCATTTCCTTCGCTAATCATCGCCTCCGCCTGCTCCTTCCTCCACCCTCACTGTGTCCCCGCAGCCGTCCAGACTCGAACACGTGTCCACGCCAAAGTCTGACTCACTTTGAGCCAGTGGCTGCACTTTATGGAAAAAATATACGTGCCCATCACTCAGCCATCTATTTACAGCGTCGGTGCAGAGCCGGGGGAAGACACTCGGACAATTAAAGACACCCACTTACGGCTTCCTATTACCCACAAGCTTTCAGAAATTGATACAACCCTCATTTTGACACAAAATTCTCCTAATGCACCTTGCCGTAGAGGAACGTTCACCGGGAAGGTGTGATCCACCCTTGATCTAAACCAAGAAAACAGAACTATTGTTGCAGACCCAGCGGCCTGACACCTTTTCTCGCTGCCAGGGGAAGGAAAGTTTTTTCTTTTGATTCGTCCTCTCACTATGTTTCACTTTTCCTTGGCGTTACAGTTTCTGAGAGGAATGTAAATATTTTGACTAGTCCTCTGCAGGGGCCTTTCAAACACCAGGCACAATCATCTGTGGAATACTGTAGTTTTCAGTTTCAAAAGTTGGGTGTGAGAGTCTGTCTTGCTGGGGAAACCCATAGAATTAGCGGCGACCTCTCAACTCCCTATTTGTATAATGAAATGAAGTATTCCCTAGTGATTGTCCAAGTTTTAAAGACTTTTTTTTTCTGTCACGAGTCCTTTCCAATTGTTTGCAGGGAAGAAAAATGAATCTAACAGACCATCAGTGGGGTTGTGGCAAGATCAGATTTCACCGTGCTTTACTCTTACCTTTCTTCCTTTTCTGCTGTGCGCACGTACATGAAGTGTGCAAAATTGGAAATAATATTTGTAAACATCAAAACCCTGTTTAGTTCTTCTGGGTATTTAAAGTGGAGGTTTCTTTCTTTTCCTGTTTTAGTATTTGATACAAAGCTGATATGCCGAAACAGAATGCAAAGTTCACAGAAACAAAATTCACAGAATTCCAAGGTTTCCCTAGTATATAATATAAATAACATAATTACTTTTCATGCAAAATGAAGCAAACATTGCCAGGAGGCATAACACATCACTGAATGTGTTTTTTCCAAAAATGTATTCCAAACATTTCCCAACATTTCCAAATATTTCCCAATATTATAGTCTTAAAATATTTCTAAACATACACATGGTATAAAAACATTGATTTCAACTCTGTTTTTTGTTGTTGTTAAAGTGGTACTTTCTTATTCTTGATTTCAAAATACCTGCACTGTTAATGTCAGTTGTAGCCATTTTAGGGCCTGGATGCTCTATGAAGACCACCTATAATGTGTTCGTTTCCCTATCCCATTCTACTATAGTGTAATGAGTATTTTACATAAAACATTTTGGGCATTCTTAAGTCTTTTTTTAAAATCAAATACTCAACGTTTGTGACAAATAAGGCTGATTTTTTGTTTTGTTTATACCAAATTGACTTAAATAAAATAACGCATAATACAGAGAATTTAATAGTCCTATGCAATGTGACAAAAATGGTTGAAAATAGAAAAAAGAAATGTTGTTAGAAATGTCTATAATATTCCTTGTGATCCTAATTTTTTTGTGTGTGTGTATGTGTAAGGAATCTGAGTTTTTCAGCTATTATTCTGTTATCTCATTTTATGTTTCTTTTAGAGTACTCACCTATGCTGTCTTCTCTTTCTGTCTTTCCATAGCTTATTTGTGCACTGTTTATTTCAGTAAATATAAATTATTGCTTAAAAGAGTAAAGAATGGTTACTTTATGTCTCATTGTTCGCTCCTTACAATCTGCTCCAAAATGCTTTTTTTTCACAAATCCCATTGCAACTATTTCCCCTCAATTCCATGATGACAGTGAATGGCAAGTGCCATTCAATTTAGAGGAACTCAAGCACAGAGAATATAAAGATTTTGTTCAAAACTTCCCTCAACTCTGTTTTTGTATTTGGAAGCAGAACGAGGCTGAAGCAACATCAGTACACATCTCTCACTCTATATGAGGCTACTTGAAGGAGGTGGCTTTGGGGGTTCATTTTAGAAACAGCAGACTTACATGGAAGCATGTGTTCCTGAGAGACTGATAGGCTATGGTAGACCCCAGGAGGAATAAAACAACCTGCCCCTGAGTTGCAAACAAGGAAGAGTTTCCTCTCATTTTCTCTCCTACATTACTTTTTCTGTGTTTGGCAGCTGAAGCAGAGAGCAGCCTGCAACATTTTGCCTTGGGGGACTTCCTGCGGCTTTGCCACATTCCCTGGAGAAACTCAGAATCCTGGAATAGATGGAGGGATTATAGAGAGCCACAAACATCATTCTCCCTCTAATCCATCTGGGGCTGATGCTGTATTGGTAACAACCTTTCTGTTACTTAGCGGTTTCCGACCATTTCAATGAGAACAAATAATAGGAATTTGGTAGTGGAGGTGGGAGTAAAGTAGGGTCAATTGGTGTAGGCTTTTGGGTTGAAAGGATTGGTTTCTATTCCAAAATCATGGAACTAACATTTCCCACTCATTTGTTTCAGAGCAATTTCATGTCTCTTTTGATTATTGTGCATTAGGATTGGGGTATTTACCAAGAAATCTTACATTGTTCCAGGACAAGACAGTACTCAGTTGCTTGAATTTTGTAGCTTCACTTTGCTTGGCTCTCCCTGCTTAAAGCTACTATGTTAGTTAATAAGGAAGCCCATTTGCATTAGATAATAAGAATCAGGGACAAGACAGACACAATGCTGATTAAACAAGGACTCATATCCCACGTTGAGAGCTCTCTGATAACCACAGCCACAATCACATCAGTAGGTCAAGCAAAAATCTGAAGATAAAATCAATGTCACTTTTCTGTCTCAGTGACAGGCAGAGACCCACCAGAATTATATCCAATAAACCGTTATCAAGTACCTCACTGTTGTCGATGAATTCAGTTATGCTGTGGGTCCAATCATGCCCCTAGCTACATGATGATGTTTATGGCGTCCCTCACTTTGACACAGATTTGCACACAACAATATGCTAACAATTATAGCTGTTCAGCAACTGAATGGGCTGCTTTGTAAGGTAAGGTGAGTTGAGACATTGAGAATGTTCAAGTGGAATCTGGGTGCAGTGAAGGCTAAATCTGCATGAATGGGTGGTTGGGAAAATTGACCTAATCTCCAAACTCCTGTTCAGGGCCAGTTATATCAGGATTCTTTCAGAAACATTTATTTGTTAATTGATTAATATATTAAATAATTTTAATCTGATTTCTTTTTGAAAATGATTATATATTCATGTAGTTCAGAATTTTAAAGATTCAGTAAAATATTTCATGAAAATTCTCCTTCCTACCCTTGTCACCTAGTCACCCTGTTCTAAACCAGGGTAATGAACCAATATTGCTAGTTTCTTGTGTATAGAGGACCTTAAAAAAAATAACCCAACTCCTACTTAATGAGACTCTTTGGGGGCGGGGAAAAGTCTTGTAATCTGTTTTAAAAAGCTTTCAGATAATTCTTTTGAGTTGGACACCACAAGCTTAATTGACTTCTAGATGCCCTTAAAACACTGAGATTCTATGGAAACCTATAATGTAATAGTATTCATTCCATATATTCCCATAATTTATGCAGAGTGTTTTCAAAACCAGCATACTTTTTAATTCTCCTTAAAACTCTGTGAAATAAGTATTATTTTCCTGCTCTCTCCCCATTTTGCCAGAGTAAATGAGTCTCAGAGTTCAAGTGACTTGACCAAGGTAATTAGCTAGTAAGGAGCAGAACTAGGAAACATCATTTAAGGCCACCCAAGGACCAACATACTTTCATTTTGAGGCCCTAGCCCACAAAGTATCAAATAACAAAATATACCCATACTTCAATATAATTATTTGCTATGAACTTTTTTTGGAAGAATTTTGAATTTTGTTAGGAATGAGTTATTCATTTTCTTTTTATGATTTAATCTTTATTATATTTATAAATAACATGATTTGAGTTGCAGCTGTCATGTTGACATAATGTCAACTTTTAAATTCATGTAAACATTTGTTAACGCTGAATTTGCAATTTGTTTTTTCATATTTTAGAACTACTGGAGGGAGAAGACAGAATTCGAACATCTTTTCAAGCCCTTGAAAAGCCTATACGTTTTAGATTCTGTAACTGAGGTGCCTGTATTAATTAAGTCTAAGCTTCTGTAATTCAGTGGATTAAAGATAGAAGTTTATTCCTCTCTCAACTAACAGCCTAAAGCATATTATTTCAGGGCAGCAGGCAGCTCTACTTTATATTATTATTCAGATACCTGGGATCCTCTGTCTCGTAGGCCATTGCTATTGTCTGCATGACTTACAGGGTCCTTCAGGTTATGGTTCACGGGAAATGAAAAGAAACTGCAGGAGACTGTTTCTGATTAGTTTGCTCATTTATTCTATTCTTTAGTTTTGTACACCTGAAACTAATTAAAAAATTATAATAATAAAAATAAAATGCAGGAGGCACACCCATGGTCTTTAGATTTACCTTGAAAGTGGCACACATCCCTTCTTTTTGCATTCCTTTGTCCAGAACTTCATCACACATTCACAGCAAACTACAAGTAGAATGGGAAATTCACTTGTATCAACTCACATGCAACAAACGGAAAAGATAATGGATTGTGGTGAACAACCAGCAGTATCCACAACAATACATGACAGCCAAGAGACTTTTACAATAATCCAGGTAAGAGCTGCTAATGATGGTAGCAGTGGCAGTTATGAGAAGTGATTGGATTCTGGACGTATTTAATTTTTTTCTAGTGGATTGGATAAGGTTGTGAGAGAAAGAGGTGTCAAGGTTTTGTCCTGAGAAACTGGAAAAATGGATTTGCCATTTGTAGAGATGAGCAAGACTGGGGGTGGGGGAGGTTTATGGAGAAAAATAAAGGATTTGGTACTGGGTACACTGAGTTTGAGATGCCTATTAAACATCCAAGTGGAAACTGCAAATAGAGTTGGATATATGAGTCTGGAGTTCAGGGGATCTGTCCAGGCTGGTGAACTGGGGAATTGTTGACAAAGAGATAATTTTTGAAACTACGAGACGGAATGAAATTTGTCAGGGAATCAACGTAGGCAAAGAATTGTTATAAGGTTCAAGCTCTGGGGCGTGTCAATGTTTATAGCTCTGGGAGTTGAGGAGAAATCAGGAAAGGAGATTGAGCAGAGCAACCAACAAGGCAGGAAGAGAACCAAGAAAAAGTGGTACATAGGAGGCCAAGGGGAGAAAGTGTTTTAGAAGGCGAGAGTGATCAAGTGGTGACCAACTATAGCATAGAATGCTATGAATAGTTCAGGTTGGGTAAGGGTTGATGATTGGACTTAATGTGGAGGTCATTGAAGACCTTGTCATGAACTGTTGGGTGAGTGAATAGAAGGAGTACAATCTTTTTGGAGTGACACTGAAACATAGTGGGAAGAGAGAAATTTGAGGCAGTTTCAATGCATATAACTATTGTAGCAATTTTTGTTGCAAAGAGGAGCAAGAAAATGAAGCCGTAGATAGAGGTCAGGATTTGTTTTTAAAGATGGGAGAAAACAATCGATATGTTTGGATTCTGATGGGAAATCTTGCACTAGAGAAGGAAAAATAAATTGATGATGTAGAGGAGAGAAAGGAGAACTATCTTATCAGTATCTATGAGAAGGCAAGAAGAAATAGGGTACAGTGTATAAATGGAGGTATTGGTCTAGTTGGTAGCAGGGACGGTCTGTGTACAAAATAGGTGAAAGCAGAGTCAGGCTCAGACACAGTGGGATGGATATGGTGGAGATGGAGCTTGTTCTTTTCTGATTTTCTCAGTGAAATAGCAAGTCAGGTCATCATCTTAGAGTGAGGATGGAGGAGGAGGCATAGTGGGTTTGAGGTGAGGGGGAAATTTTGAAAGTCATCTAGAGAGAATGAGTGCATGAAATAGATGGAATTTTGTACAAGATTTCTGGGCATCTCTGGGGGCCCAGTCAGTCTCACTGGTATATGATTTTCACTAGACATAGTCAGATTAGGTTGCAGAATAGGCGGAGAGTTGGATTTGGCCAGGGTTGGGCTTTTACAAGGATTGTATGATGAAAGGAGAGAGAGGGGCAAGAAAGTCACTTATGTGTGCAAGGGAGTGATTCCACAAAATCTAAACTGGGTCAGAAAGGAAATGTAGATCTGAGGGGGTGAAGGCCAGTGAAGAGGTGGGTAGCATTAAATAATTTTAGATTTCAGTGGGTTGATGAATTGTTGAAGTGATAGATTTGGGTTGGAAAGATAAGAGGTGTGTCTGGAGAGTTGGATGAAATAGAAATGGAAGGGTGAAATTAATGTCAGCATCTAGAGTACAGTTGAGGGAGTGAGTGGCTGGAGCACAGGAGGTCAAGGAACTGAAAGGCGAGGGCACTGGAAAGATCATAGATATTGGAATTCCCAAGAATTAGGATGGGATCAATGCTGGAAAGACGGATGGTGAGATAGGAGCTAAAGTCTTTAAAGAATGAGAGGTAAGACCTGGGGGGGTCTATAGATTTCAGCTAGCAGTTCGGGATAGTAGGTGCTACATAGTCTGATGGCCTAAGAGTCAAAGCTGGGGGATTTTAGGGAGGAGGGAGAGACAAGTGTGGAAGTGCAGGCGAGAACAGGTCCATGAGGGGCATGGGGAGAAGCAGCTACCACCTGAAGGGGCTGCAGAGGAAGAGCTAAATGTCGGGAAAAGAAAGTGAAGTGTTCCCTCAAAGAAAAAGGTAGAGGTGATTGTGCTGAGGAAAGACCTGAGGGCACAGTGGGGTTGGATTTCAGGGAATCAGGGAGAATGAACAGTATTAGCCAGGTTGATGGAGACTCAGATATGGCAGCCACCTGTGTTGTTTACATGCCGGGAGCTGGGAAGGCTCAACAAAGAAACAATGGCTTCCACCAGCTCTTTGTCTGGGAGAAAGCTGCCCTTCCAGTCATTGTCCTGAAACAGGACAATTCAGTTCCTCCTGGTATGTCCCTGGTGTCTTTCAAGCTGCTGCCCCAGTGCTGGATCTCAGAGTGCATGAGTCCACCAGTGAGTAAGTTCATGTGTGGGCCCTCTAAGAGAAATGTCTGGGACTTTAACCACCCTCGTCTTATTCAGCCACAATCTCTGCTGGATTTTGTTTGTTTGCTTTTTTGTTTGTTTTAAGGAGGGCACAGCTCACAGTGGCCCATGTGGGGATTGAAACTTCAACCTTGGTGCTACCAGTACCGTGCTCTAACCAACACTAACAGGCCACCCTTTGCTGGCTTTTACAGTCAGCAATTATGGGGACTTCTCTCCCTGGCACTGAAACCCTGGACTGGGGATTCTGGTGTGGTGCTGAGATCCCCCTCGGGGTGGAGGGGACCTCTGCAGCTGAGATATCCTTCCTAATTTTTAATGATCACACATGGCTGTAGGACCAGCTGGTTCCATGTCCCTGCCCCTCCTACAAGCCCCAAGGTGGCTTCTTCCACATGTCTTTAGTTGTAGGGCTTTGGTTAAGCTAGACTTCGGGCAATTCTCCATGATGGCTGTTCTGTAGTTTAGTTATAATTTTGATGTGGTCATGACAGGAGGCGAGCATTGTGTTTCCCTGCTTCATCATCTTCTCTCAGTTTCTCATTTTGTTCTCATTTTTTACTTAGAAAATAGGGTGTAAAATAACAGAAAAAAGAAAAAGGGAAAAAATGTGAAGTGACCCCGTTAGCTGCTAGCACTTGGCAGAGATAGGGAGTGGTGTCCCTGACAGCCCCAAACTGTGGCTTTGCTGCCTCTTTGCTAGCCATAATGTTCCTGAACATTCATGTTCTACCCGTGTTGGCAGAACCAAAAGAGGGAAGAACAACAAGCTCTTAGGAGAGCTTCGTAAACAAATATCAACAGCCACGTTTGTTATGTGCAGCACTTACTAGACAATATTCTCTACACCAGGCCATAGGAGGAAGCTCCAGGAGGCCATATCAAAGTAGCAGGCAGTATGCTCTGATTCTTGAGAAGACAGAGGATGAGGACTGCCTTTGGAAATTGTCAATGAGAATGTACAGTGCTGCCCACCAGAATCATCCTATGCCTTCAAAACATGTTCAAGTGCCCTTGATACAGCATCTCCCTGAGTGATCTGTCAAAGGTCACCCATAATTCCCTACTTGGAGAGAGTTTTTGGCTTATGGTGTATCAGCCTTTGTTTATATGAACTATAATTTTTGACTATTAGACTTATGAGAAACTTTGAGAGCATCTTTATAAAATGTATTGTTCAAATAGCTACAATATTACTTGGGGGTTATTTCTATTTCTAGGAAAAGCAAGAGTGAGAGCATTGAGAGGAGCAGTGATTTTTCTCAAGGCTACCCAGGGAGTAGATGAGAGAACTAGCGTCAGGACCCTCTAACACTACATTTAGCCTACCATCCCCTACTCCTAAGTTGAAGACACTGTAAGAATCAATCAGATTAAATTGAGAAATTTGCTTCAAAGAAGACTGGAGTTTGGATGGAGATCCAGTAACTTGAGGCAATGCCTTCTCTGCCTTCTGCCCCAGGTACTTCCATTCCTGTATCAAAGTCCTTTTGGCCTTCAACGGTGGGCTCAGCCCCACCCCAGGCTTGGGGCCAATTAGGCTCAGAGGCAGGGGAAGCATAATGTCGCTGGGACCCAGGATTCTACTCTGCAGTGATTTTACTGTGTTCTCATATCTAGGGTCAGTCACGAGTAGCTGCTTACCTTGCTGCACTGTGGTGAAGGCTCTGCCTCAGATGCTACCTTGACTTCTCCCCAGTGCTCACGTCCTCTGGGCTGGTGGTGCGAAGGGAACACAGAGTTAATGTCACGTTGAACAGAACCTCAGCATGAATTATTAAGTATAACCTTGACCTTTTAAAAAAATAATAGTAAACATAATAAGGAAAAATTTCAAATTTAAACAATACAGAAATGTATAAAGTAGAAAGTCAGTTTTCCCTGCTTCTATTTCAATCTTAACCACATCCTTTTTTAGAAGAATCCTTATTAACTCATTGGTGTAGAACTTTTCAAATTCTTTTCTACGCTAACTAGACATTTACACACACATCTATCTGTGCTCATGTAAGGAAATAAATATTTTTGTTGTTTTTTCCCCCCAAGGGTGATCATTTAACAGAGCTATCTTTCCAAGTCATTGCCATAGTATTTCCTTTCTAATGGCCACACAGTATTCCATTGTATGGGTGTGACATACTAGGGGTGCCAAAAAAGTGTATGCATATGACTTGTGTTCATCTTTTGTTATCAGTATATATTGAGTATCACAATTTTAATACAGTTTTTTCCTTTCTTAAAATGTGTATACATTTTTTGGCACTCTCTGTACTTTACTTAAATGGTCCTGTAGTGATGAATATTGAAGTTGTTTGGAATTTTTTCCGTTATAAATGATACTGTACTCTGCTTCGCTGTACACAAATCCTTGTGCTAGGATTTTGGAAGCTAGCCTCCTAAAAACAAAGTCACTGTGCCACATTGTATGTGCATTTAGAAATTTGATAGACACTGCCAAATTGTTTCCCTTCCCAAATCGTGTACCGATATGAGTGTGCCTCTTTCCCCACATCCTTCCCAGCAATTTGTCTCCTTCTGGAGATCTGCAAAGAAGCAATCTGTCAGACAGTGGAAGAGGCAAATGAGAATCTGTGTACAATGAATACACCTGCCACCTTGTTGAATCCCAGGGCTCATTCTGCTGATCTGGCTGCCTAAAGGGGGGTCCCCCTCTCTCTCAGCTCCATGGGGAGCCCAGCTGAGGAATGGTTGATGAGGGCCACTGGGGCACTCTCCTTCACTTTGATTTAAGGTCTGCTCCTCAGTCCACTGCTACTCAGGAACAACATGCTCTGATGGCTGATAATATGCTCTATTTGTATTCTGGCTGGATGTAGGTATAGGAGCCAAGTGTTTATTCATTTCCCTCAGGGAAAGTCTTCAGGCATCGGGTGCTCACCTTGATCTTTAATTGTAATCACAAAATCAAAGCCCTGCTGTCATCTGAAAGGCTCACTCAGACTCCAAACTTAGAAGCTCTATTGGCCTTCCTTCCAAACATATAGGACAGGTGGATGCTTCTGTTACAAGGCTCCCTCTCCGTTGTCTTGTCCCCTGATTAAAAATAGAGTGCTAAGGAAGAGCAAGCCAGTGCTCTTCTGAAGCTCAGGACTTTTAAAGGACCAATAATTTGTATGAACAGTGATGCCCACTTTTGTTTTTAAGAACACTTAATAGACTACATTTCTGAAACCCAAACCACAGATTAATCTTTCCAGACCAAGTCTTTGGAAGAGAACACCCACAGACTTTCTCAGAGGACTTCAAACAGTAAAACTGTACAGTTCATTTTCATGGGTCGTAAATGGCCCCAAGAAAAATTCATCTTTTCACACATATGGTAGGTGATTTTCAAAGAAGATTCGCTTATTCCTTGTATTTTTTTAAAAAAGAGCTTTTTTCTGTTTTTGTGAAATTGACACATTTACAGTAAAAAAAAAAAAATCAAACAATTCAGAAAAATACAATGAAGAAAATTAAAAAAAAAAAAAAAACCTGTATGAAATCCCACAACCCAAGGAGAATCACATTAACATTTTGGTGGAACACATTTCTAGACACACTCTGCATTTATATGGACCATACTCATGTAAACTGCTTTTTTCCTATTTGAAGGTATGTAATTACCATTTTCTCATGTACTCTTTTATTACTGATGAACATTTTATTCTATGGATGCATCAACAATTCATGAAGCCAGTTCTTTAAGGAAGGATAGTTAGGATTTTTTTCAATTTTTTTGGCGATTACAAATGATATTGCAATGACCATCCTTATAGCTAACGTGGCACATATCTTTATATGTTTCCATGTAAGTAATATTTATATTACAGAAAATAACACTAGCAGATTGAGGAAATTTGTACTTTTTAAAGTTTTTGACACAATTTACCAATTACCCTTTAGAAAGGTATAGAATTACAGTTCCATAGCAGATTATGAGTGTTTTTTTCTGCATATGGTAGCAGACATTGAATAGTAACAATGTTTATCTTTGGTAACTTAATAAGTGAAATAACACCAAATTTAATTTGCATTTTTTGTGTTAATGAAGTTTGACACTATTTAATACATTTAGTGGTTAGTTTGTGTTCTTTGCTCACAAAGAAAAACTGGCATATTCATTTATTAAGAATAATGATTGTCATATATATGTTGCATACACTTCCCCAATTAGTTTCCAAATTTTGTTGTTATTTTAATTAAATGTAATTAATTGTATGTTTGCATTTCCCTTTCAAGAGTGAAAAATGCACTTTTAAAGGGGAAATGATACATGTATCATGATAATACTGAGAGCTTTGGCTGAAGGAAACTTGAGGACAAGTGGCGAAGTGGGGCAGATGGCATCCTTGACTGAGGAGGCAGAAGACCCCGTTTGGCACTTGTTCGGCCAGAGGCTTTGATGATTTTCTAATACGATTTGCTTATATGTTTTCCAAAGGAAAAAGGACCCAGTTAAAAACATCTGAGTATAACATAAACTTATTTTTCTTTGCTTCTCCCAAAGTTTCATGAATAGCGCAGGCCACTTAAGCCTGGGGTTGTTTTGAGGGAGATTTTTAGGTGGTTATAGCACCACAGCTGCTGAGACAAAAACGTAATTGGATGGGTTCTCTTTTACTATCATTTATTTTTCCCCTCAGAAGGCTTCATGTCTAAAATCTGCCTAAAGATCAAATGTGTGATCCTTTGTATGAGGGATTGGCCTAGATTTAGCCTGACTTGACAAGTAGCGGTTCAATGCAAGGAGCCGATCATAAAAATAAACGAAACTTAGAAAACATTACCCCAGATTTCGGTGTGCTTGATTCATAGTACTTAACAAATAGTGGAGGCTGACTAGGGCATCGTTACTCATGTAGGCTCAGATTACTTTAAAAATTACAGGGGACATGTGCTGCCTAGTCAAAAGAATGCTCTACTTTCAAGGATCTTAACACTGTAACTTCCTGGAAGCAAATACATGCTGTACAAAATTGAGGGGACATTTATCATAGGCCACTGTTTTATGAAAAGATGTAGATCCATATACCTTTATATCTATATACATGCCCTGCCTCCTCCTAAAATTGTCCCCTTCCTCCCCCAGCTCTAGGCTTGAAAGACCAAACTGAGGAAATTTTAGAGTGTTTTGGGAGTTCCATTTCAGGAGAAGTATAATCCTTTGCATCAATGCTTCAGCCTTTTCTCAGGAGGGTTGGACTAAACAAGGTGAATATAAGGAACAGGTCACCCTAACTCTGTGAGTTAATGACAGGGACCCTTCCTTCAGTCAATATCCAAGCAAGATAGCACTCTTAATTCTCAATCTCATTCATTTAAAGATAATCCTAGTTTTAAAACAATTGTTACTTTTATTTTAAATAAGTAATTCATGTGCATGGCAGAAAATTCACTATGTGCCAAATGGCATACACTGAAAGATAAGTCTCTTTCCCTTTCCTGTACCACTCTGTTCCGTTGCCTCCCAAGAGGCAACTATTATTGTCTTGAGTATGCATCTAGGGACATTCTATGTACTCACACAGTTATGCGCACACATATGCATATTCTCTCTGCACCACTTCCTCATGGAAATGGAAACATACCATAACAGTGTCTTACTTTTTTCACTTGCATTGTATCTTGGAGACACATTATTCCAGTCTACTGTATTGATGTGCCAAATTTATTTAATCAGTTAAAAATAGTCTTTTGCTGTTATAAACCAAAGCAGCAATGAATGCTTTAAAATATACATCATTTTGCATGAGCCTGGGTATATTTGTTGGACAAATTACCAAGAAGTGGAATTGCTAGGTCATAGGGCTCATGCACTTTTTAATTTTGAAAGATAATCAGGATGTTTGCCTAGACAGAGCTGTTAAGTAGTTCTTATTCAGTAAGCTCATCCTGCTAAATAAATTAATATATCTTGGTTAAAGGGACCTAAAAGTTCCTATCTAGAAATGTCTCAACTAAGTGCAAACTATAAATCTCTGGAATGTATTAAAAAGATATCAAATTTGGAGATGCGGGACCCACCTGTGAAAAGCAATGTCAAAGTAGACGCACTGAGTCCTAGAGATTCAGATGGGCAACAGTACATGACTTTAGAGGCTTTGAAGTGCAACCTTCTGGGGCTGCCAACGTTGCATACTGTAGGTGGTGCTGCCTGCTATGAATTAGGCTGAGCCATATGAAGTTGTAGATGTTAGACCATTTTTGACCTAAAAAAATTGCAATTTTCATTTTCATTTCATTAGTAGTTCAACTCATGCTAGGTTTATTTTTTGGCATCTTAGGGAGAATTCCTTATGGAACTAGGGAAGTTTCACAGAGAAGGTGGGTTTAGAGTCTGGGAAGTGGAAGGTCAGGGGAGTGGACAAGATCATCACAAATCAAGGCTATGGGAGATGCCTGGGAGAGCCTGCATAGAAGAGAAAAGTGTGAATCAAAGGAGTGATATCTCATTTTTACAAATTTTCATGAACTGAAGCTGACCTCCCAGCTCCTGGTGTGAAGCAGAAAACTGTAATGTAGCAAGGATGATCGGGTCAGGACAATGGGGGCTCCCATCCCCAAATGTCTGCATCTGGATTGGGGTTTTAACCGCACAACAGAATCTGGTGGGGATTAAAACAGTGGTCCATTTTGGGATCTGGTACTGAGAACTTCAGTTCAACATTGTGGTCAACATCTGCCCTGCCAGCACAGACTTAAAAGTGGCCCTGAAGTTAATTATCTTAAATGGTTGCTAAAGGGATGATAATAGAGATTTCCCCACACTCTGAGAAGAGTCATCCTGGAGCACTGAGATGGATACATAGTGAGGAAAAGTGTGTTTCCTTTTAAAATTATAGATACAATATAACAACATTAGGGAGAGTTTAGAAACAGGGAAAAACCCCACCTATAATCACCACCCTAACAAAACAGTTCTCAATGTTTCCATAATCCTTTCTACTCCTTGACCATTTGCTTTTACATTTTTACACTGTTACAATGACAAGCTTTTCTCATTGTACATCTCAGTTTTGATAATTATCATTGTACATGGCTGTGTACTAGTCCCTTGAGTGGTTGTACTATAATTTGCTTATTTATTCTCCTATTCTCAGATGATTTAGATTGCTTCCAATTTCTTGCTATTAGAAAACAGTGTATTTTTGATCTCCGGATCTGAAAAAAGGCTTCCATACACTTTAGTTTTTTCTTATTAAAGTAAATTATTCTGCCACACAGCTTCCCTCTGCCAGCACAGAAACCTGTTTGTCTATTTTATTAATACTAAAGGAGATAATACATATAGCAAAGCACTTAGAACAGCAGTTGGCAAGTAATGCATGCTGTATAAATGTTAGCTATTATTACTAATCAATGTCTGTTGTCACCAATCTCAGAAAAAGACTTGCAAATAAAGAAATTATTGGGAAGATATTGGATTGCCAACAGAGAGTTAAAATCAACAAGTGGGGAGGAGCCAAGCAAGGCTTGACACTTCTTTTTTTATATTAATGTAATATAATTGAGGTCTTAGTTGGTACTGTCTTTTTCTTTTTTTAAAGTGATTTAAAAAATATTTTAGGGCCTGGCCCGGTGGCTCAGGTGGTTAGAGCTCCATGCTCCTAACTCCAAAGGTTGCCGGTTCGATTCCCACATGGGCCAGTGGGCTCTCAACCACAAGGTTGCCAGTTCAATTCCTCGAGTCCCGCAAGGGATGGTGGGCTGCGCCCCCTGCAACTAAGATTGAAAGGACAACAACTTGACTTGGAAAGAAAGTCCTGGAAGTACACACTGTTCCCCAATAAAGTCCTGTTCCCTTTCCCCAATAAAATCTTTAAAAAAATTTTAATTAAAAATATAGCTAGCAGACAATATTACATTAGTTTTAGGGGTACACCATAGTTATTCGACATTTATGTGCCTAAAGACGTGATCATCATGATAAGTCCAGCAACCATCTGACACTGTACCACGCTATCACAATATTATTGACAATATTCCCCATGCTGCATATTACGTCCCCACGACTTACTTGTTTTGTACCTAGAAATTTAAACCTCATCCCTTTTCACCTTTTTTGCCCTTTTTAAAATTTTCAATTACAGGTGACATTCAATATATTTTATATTAATTTCAGGTGTACAGCATAGTGTTTAGACATTGATACAATTTAAGAAGTGATCCTCCTGACTAGTCTAGTACCCACCTGGCACTATACATAGTTATTACCATAGTGTTGACTATATTCCCTACATCCCCATCATCATTTTGTAACTACCATTTGTATTTCTTAATTCCTTCACCTTTTTTCACCCACTCTTTCAACCTCCCTTCTATCTGGCAACCATTAAAATGTTTTCTGTATCTATGAGTTTGTTTGTTAATTTTGTTCTTTATATTCCACACATAAGTGAAATCACATTGCTTCTGTCTTTCTCTGTCTGACATACTCCACTCAGCACAATACTCTCCAGGTCCATCCACACTGCTGCAGATGGTGAGAACCCATTCCCTTCCATGGCCGAGCAGTATTCCATTGTGTATATGTAACACCTCCTGTTTATCCATTCATCCATCGATGGACACCCAGGCTGCCTCCTCATCTTAGTCATTATAAACAATGCCGCAATGAACATATGAATGCACATATCCCCTTAAAGTAGCGTTTTGGGTTTCTCTGGATAAATACCCAAAAGTGAGATTACTAGGTTCTTCTTTGTTTCTTGTTATAGACTTTGTTTTAAAGTCTATTTTGTCTAATATAAGTATTGTCACTCCAGCTCTTTTCTTTTTTTGATTTTCATGAAATAACTTTTTCCATCCCTTTACTTTTAGTCTGTGTGTGACTTTCAATTTGAAGGCATTCTGTTGTAGGCAGCATATGTAAGGATTTTGTTTTCTTATCCATTCATCCCTCCTATGTCTTTTGATTAGAGCATTTAATCCATTTACATTGAAAATAATTGTCGATAGATATGTAGCTATTGCCATTTTATTACTCATATTTTTTTATCTTTCCCCCCCCTCATCTTAAAGAAGCCCCTCTACCATTTCTTATAATGCTGTTTTGGTGGTGATGAACTCCTTTAGCTTTTTCTTGTCTGGGAAGCTCTTTATCTGTCCTTCAATTTAAAACAACAGCCTTGCTGGGTTGAGTAATCTTGGTTGTATGTCCTTGCTTATCATCACTTTGGATATTTCACGTCAATCCCTTCTGGCCTGTAAACTTTCTGTTGAGAAATCAGCTAACAGTCTATGAGAGCTCCCTTGTAGGTAACTAACTGCTTTTCTCTTGCTGCTTTTAGGATTCTCTCTTTGACTTTAACCTTTGCCATTTTAAGTATGATGCATCTTGGTGTAGGCCTGGTTGGGTTCATCTTGTTTGGGACTCTCTGTGCTTCCTGTGCTTGTATGTCTATTTCTTTTGCAAGATTAGGAAAGTTTTCAGTTATTATTTCTTCAAATAGGTTCTCAATCTCTTTCTCTTTTCTCCTTCTGGTACCCCTATGATGTGAATGTTGTTACACTTGATGTTGTCCCAGGGGTCTCTTAAACTATCCTCATTTTTTTTAAATTCCTTTTTCTTTTTGCTGTTCTGATTGGGTGTTTTCTGCTACACTGTTTTCCAAATTGCTGATTTGATCCTCTGCTTCATCTAGTCTGCTGGTGATTCCTTCAAGTACATTTTTCATTTCAGTTATTGCATTCTTCACTTCTGACTGGTTCTTTTTTATGGTTTCTATGGTTTCTTTTTTATGGTTTCTTATGGTTTTTATGTTTGTTATCTCTTTGTTGAACTTCTCACTAAGGTCCTTGAGCATCCTTATAACCAGTGTTTTGAACTTTGTATCTGGTAGGTTGCTTACACCCATTTCATTTAGTTTTTTGTTATTTTTTTCTGGAGTTTTCTATTGTTCTTTCATTTGGGACACATTTCTTTGTTTCCACATTTTGGCTGCCTCTCTGTGTTTGTTTCTATGTATTAGGTAGATCTGCTATGTTTCTCAGTCTTGGCTGGGTGGCCTTTTGTAGTAGGTGCCCTGTGGGGTCTTGGCACAACCTTTCTGGTCACCGGCTCTGGGTACCCCAGGAGTGTCCCTTGTGTGGATTGTGTGTGTATTCCTGTTATAGTTGAGCCTTGATTGCTGTTGGCATGTCAGTGGGTGAGAGTGACCCTCAGGCTGATTGGCTGTGGGGTTTGGCCATATCCATAGCTTATGGGATCCTGTGCGGGGGTGGGGAGGGCTTACCCCACTGATTGGGATTTGCCCCATTGGGCTCTGGTGCCTGCTGAGACCACCCTTTGTGTGCTGCTTGTAGGGCTAATTGGGTGGTGCTCTGCTGTGGTCTGAACCCAACCTCCAAGTACGTTTGTTTTGGGACCTCTTGGGAGGGCCTCCAGTGCAGACCCAAGTGACCTACTTCCTGTGACCAGCCAAGGGCTACCTGAGAAGAGTAACAAAGTGATCTGCAATTGTTCATTGCCTGTGCTAAACCTGAAGGCATGTGGGAGAGGCCACACTGTGAACCGAGGATTTCTGTCACCAGTACCAGGCCTGAGGTAGCAAAAAGCCAGGACACTCCGGGGTCTGTTGCCTCTTGCCAACTCCCTTAAGGTTCAGCTGCAGATAGAGACTCATGTGGTATGCAAACTGGGTGAGGCAGGGTCTCAGGGAGTCACTAGAGTGGGAAGAGTTGCGGTTAATGTAAATTCTGGTTTGGTGTAGTGCTGAACCTGGAGTGACTCAGCAAATGTCTCAGAGCACACTGAGGCCAGTTGACTCCCCCCCACCCCCGCACCCCCCCTCTCCGCAGGACCTGCAGTACTCTGATAGTTTTTCAAGAAAGAGTGCAATGCGGGTGGGGCTGGCTACTCCTGGAGAAAATGCCTCTGGCGTTGGGGGAGTTGGGTAGGGCTGGATCCCAGCAGAGCTCACCAGACCAATCAGATTTAGATTTGGCCCTGTGGGGGAGGGCTCAACACAGGAAAGATGGCGCCTGGCTGCTGGCTAGTGGAAGGAGGATCGCTTACAGGGAAAATGGAGACTGTCCTCCAGACTTCGCCCTGAGCCACAGGAATGCCTCTGATGCATTCTGAGTCACCGTCCCTCCACCAGAGCCCAAGGTGAGTGCCTGCGAACGAGTGAGTCTGTGCGCACAGGCTCTTTAAGAGGATGTGGGGACAGAGCCCCAAAAAGCAGTTTCCAGGCTCTCGGCCTCACATAGAAAGGTGCTGGCTCAGGTAGTAAATGGCCATCGACTGTGATCAAATGGCCATCAGCTGTGGCTAGTTGGCTGTCAGCTGTAACAAGTGAGCCATTGGGCACTAATATAACTGCCGTGGCTAGGCTAGCAAAAAAAATGGGGGCTAGCAAGGAGATGGTGGCTGAGCCTGCAAGTAGCACAGTGAGGGTTGCGAATTGTGTGGCTCCTGTTTCCTGTGTCTCCAACCCAGCCGCCAGCGAGAGTATAGTGGTATGACTCCCCTACCTATGGCTCCGTGGGTGTTCCTTTTTGCCCTCATCATGTCCTGCATTCTTATGTGGGAAGAGAGACCAGAGACCCCGCAGGCCACCCCGCACAACAGAGGACGTCTGGATTTCCTGCAGCCTTCCACCCAAACAGTCGGAATACCCACTGTTTTTCACAGCCAAATAGGCTACTTTTTCCAGCATCAGTACTCTGGGCTGGGGAGCCTGGTGTGGGGATGGGGTCCCTCGCTTCTCCAGGGGGAACCTCCGCAGCCAAGATATCCCTCCTGATTGTCAACCACCACAGGGAGGTTTGGGGCCTGTTCCGTGTCTCCATCCCTCTTACTAGTCTTGACGTGGCTTCTTCTTTACATTTTTGGACTTCTGTTCAGCTAAAGTTCAGATGGTTTTTCAGGTTGATTGTCCTATAATTTAGTCGTAATTTTAATGTGTTCACAGAAGGATGAAGGCAGAGTGTTTATCTACTCCGCCATCTTGGTTCTCAAGGCTTGACACTTTTGAGAAGTAATGGTTAGCTGTTTTTTACAATGTCCCTCGATTTGGGTTTATCTGATAGTTTCATGATTTCTGGAGTTATGGATTTGGAGAAAGTATACCCCAGAGGAGATATACTTTTCTCATGCCATCATATTAGGGTATACAAAATGTTGATATATTTCATTATAGTGATGTTAATCTTGATCATTTAGTTAAGGTGGTATCTGCCAGATTTTGCCAGGTAAAGTTACAGTCTTTCCCTTTTTATATTGCATTAGGTAAAAACAAGTTATTAAGTTGAGCTCACATTCAAGGGGAGGGGAATGAAATTCCACCTCTAGGAGAGAGAAGAACCAAGTAATTTTCAGACACATGTTAAAAAACCACCACAGAAATTCATTCTGGGGGAGATACTTCGAATTTATAATACTTCGAGTTTATAGTACTTTTTAAAATTTCACCCACTAATTTTAGCATTCAGGGATCTTGCCTGGCCTGTAGCAGTTATATTATGGTGTTCATGGATTCCTGTCGTACAAAGAATGCAAATGCTGTCTCAGAAACTCATTTGAAATTTGAAGTTTAATTTTCCTAGCAATGGAAAGCATTGTTTTTATGGCAGAGTATTCATCCTGGAGGAATGAGAATAAGGACTGGTTTTGGTTTCAGTTTTTCTTGCCTTAACTTTGAAGTTAAACAATAGTCCTTAATTTACAAGGACAGTTCTCAGTTTTCAGTTCAGATATTTCTTATGAAAATTAAGACAGGAAAGTTAAAAGACCTAGAAGAGGTGTTATCAACAAAGTGCGGTGATTAAATACTTGGGCAGAAATTAATAATATGCAGAGAAGCTTGTTGAGTTTTCAGTTTCATCAACAAATCATATAACTTCTGAAGTTTCAGATGTTGCTTAAAACATAAAGTCCCCATGCCTCACCCATTTTCTCTCTGGCAGCATGAAGCACATTTCATAGTTAATTCTCCTAAGGGAGACCACCAGACTGGAGGAGCAGGGATGTTATAAATGGTAAAGCTCTTACAAAGAGGTATTATTATTGGTATTATCATTATTATTCCAATTGCTCAATAAGAAAAAGCGAAAACTTGGCAATACAACATTGCCTTGTTTCTTGGAACAAAAGTGGAGAATAACTTTGTCTCCATCTGCTAGGGACACTGAAAACAGGCCTACTCTTTACTGCGTGTGTAATCTCCATGGGAAGTGGGATAGAATGAGGTGGAAGCCACACCGGAAAGAATCCCAAGACTTCTATATTTAAAAAATCAGCAGGGGCTCTGGAAGAGCTTCAGATCAAGAGAAAAAAAACCACTGTGGTGTCTGAACACTGAATTGGGATGATTAAATATTCAGAGAATGAAAAACATGCAGATAGAAAACCACTCAAAAAATCAGGAGAAGGGTTATTCTGTGACTAAAAATAAAAATCGTCCCATAACAAATACTTCCTAACAGTATCGTGGAACCTTGACTCCTGACTCTGGGCTGCACCTTGCGTTCCAGATGACTTGTAAAGCAATGATTTATTGGTCCCAGAGCCAGTGAGCTTGGGAGCAGTTCAATAAGACAGTGTGGTCTGTGGGTCCTGAATCATTATTCTACCTGGCAACCTTATGACAGCTGCTGAATCTTGGAGAGGGCCAGGAGGAAATGATGTTGATTTATAGAGGGAGTGGAATTGTTTGTCAATGAAAATATAATTGTGCTTCTTCCAGGCTCAGATATCTATAGGAAACCAGATCAGCCTTTCCTGACAATTTAGCAGAGACCAAAATTTAGAACAGGGGAGCATTGCCTTGCATTTTCTTAAAACTTTGTACTTTTTGTTAAAGGTTTCACTATGGTTCTAGTAATATACTTTCTATAAGATAATTTGTGCACACGTCTCCTTTATAATTTGTAATCCTCTCCATAATGTTAGTAAAGTGGTGCTCTGATGGTGAGTGTAATGCATGATGTACATGTATCTTTAAAGGAATAGTTCTGTATTTTGTAAATAATCATAATACCTACCTATGTGTGTGTATATATATATATACATATATATGTATATATATCATATGACATGCGTGGTTTCATTTATTGTTTTTAACAACCATGTGTTTAGCACATTTTGAAAGATGAGGAAACTGGGACCAATAGACTTTAAGTACCTGGGGTAATGTTAACCAGATAATAACAAAGCTAGCGGCTGAAGATTAGAACATGGCCCCTTGTCCAATCTTTCCACTGCACTCTCCCCCCTGGATAGAGAGACTTGTGCTGCTAGCCTCTTATGACCCATTGAACAATGAAAGAAGTACATGCATTGCAGAGTTTGGCAGAATCAATCAAAAGCAATTCTATTTTCTCTATATTAAACATCAAAAAATTAAAAGCCATTCAGGCTTGAATCTTAGATAGACAGGTAATAAGCTGTGATCGCTCTTTGGTAGAAACTCTCTCCCGCCCCCTCCCCCTATGACCCCATCCCAGGAAGATGCTCTCAGCTCTGGGTTGCAGACTCATGAATAAATAGTCCAACCTTATCATAAGAATGATTCTTCCCAGGACTGGGAATGGGGCTGCTCAGAAAAAGTGGGGATGGTGCTCTAATGGACACCAAATTTCAGAGGTTCAAAGCCAAAGCAGGGGAGAGCTTTGTGTGGGGCACAGAACCTTGGGAGGAGATTTAAACCAGCAGAGAATTGAGTAGGAAATGGGCTGCAATTTACCTTCTCAAAGGGTACATATTCTTTGGTTACTAAAAAGACATTTTCTTTCAGTACAATAAATGAATTTTCTCATACTTGTATTAGATTTTAAAATCCAAATGTGACTTGGGCTACGATTTTTTTCAATCCTACTATTAGGGACATATATTATGGATTAATGATTTTATATCCAGTAAATTAATGCTGGATAGAATACCTGTTCAAGGCACCAATTTCATTCTAATTAAGCCCAAAGTCTGAAGTTGCTTGTAGGAGAAATAATGAAAAGACTTAATGAATGCCAACCAGATATGGCCCTTATTGAGAATAAGATTTGGTGGAACGAGTGAAAGATACAATCGGATCTCAGTGATTATTTATATTTACACATTCAGTGTTTGTATTGATGGCCTCCCAAATATTTCCAAATGTACAAAGCAACTTTTATTTATTGAAGGCCTTTTTTTGAAGATGACTCTAAGATACTGATAAGGCACATGAGTTGCTTAAGAAAAGCGAATATTTAATATTTCATGTTATTAAATGAGCTACTCCTTCGGGGTCAGCTAAGTGAGTGCCAGGGGCCTGGGCAATAATCCTGGGGTCTGAAAGTCAGTATCTGACCCTCTGCCATGTGTCTAGGAAGTGTTTGCTCACAGCACTTGGCTTTAGATTCCTTCCTGTTAGGAAGTTACCATTCCCTAAGAGGTGGCCAGAGAAATCCCTGAGGGCCCATCGCAGGCTGGCTCACTATCTGACTGGGCTGCCTTGGGAAGAAGAAGAGCTGAGGTGGGCTAACGTCTCTATTAGGATTCACGGGTGCTCAGGTTCCCCTCCCCTCAAGACTTAGGAGAGCTTGGAACCAATCACACCACTTCTGCGTCCTTGCTTTCTCCTCTTGCACAAAGCAGATATTTAAATATTTAAGAATGTAAAAAGTTATTGGAGGAAAATGGAACACTGACTATCGCCGAGAACTTAGAGTAGTTCTAAAATAAGTCTGTGCGTGAGAAAATAAGAATGTCCGTGGAAAAGGAAAACACAGCTTATAGTTTTCATGTTTTTTCTCTCTGAGCCTTTCTTTGAGGCATCCTCACCAGGACTTACTGAGTGTTCCTGGTCAGCCCTAAGTGAGGCACAGGGTGGGCCTTGGGACCTCTATGCAAAGCTGAGGCCTGGGGAGCACGTGCTGACCAGTCGTCCTGGGGACGTCCTGTGCAGAACGGCTCAGTGCCCTGTGGTGTGAGGCCACACACACCACCAGAGTCTTCTACAATGCCCTTCAGAGCAAACACAGCTCCTCACTGCTGGCCTGGGTGCATTTGGAAGCAGCGGAAATGGGGCTCAAATGTAAAGGCTCTCATAAAATCCCATTTTATGGAGATAACCCCAGAGAAACTCATTGTGAACAAGGTTTTCCACTGAAGTTTCTCTTCGTCCTGCTTCCTAAGATTTGCCCAAATGAGTTTCAGAAAACTCGGAGAGATTTTTGCCTGTCACCCTAATAGAGTGGGACATCATTTTTCTCCTTGTCCTTTGCAAATAATGACAGATGAGCTCGCTGTGTTTCCAAATGATTCTGCATTTTCTGCCGCATAAAGAAAAACATCTCATTCCTTTTATAGATATGCAATCCCCTGAGGTTGGCCCTTAAAAGCTGTTTTGATCCATGCATGGTGTTGCTGCCAAATTCTGCAACTCCCAAACTACTGTTATGCATTTTCTCTCAGACAGGGAATTTTAGGACCATCTTTCCTGACCCCATAATAAAGCCATCTATTTCTCTCTGAGATGGAAGATTCATTTATTTTTATCTTGTTTCTTCTTGGTATTTATCTCTATTACTACCCATAATCTGCCCAATCGTTTTCAATAACATCCTGTGATTAAAGCTAATTGGCTCATGTTGAAAGCTAAAGGAGACTTAACCAGGCACAGCAATATTACCCTTGGATTAGAGAAGGCCAACTTTCAGTAGACTGGTACTTGAGAGGTTTTTGATGGGGAAGGGTGGATGTTAACCTGACACTAACATTCAGTTTAAAAAAAAAAAAAAAGGTCAGTGCTCAAAATAGGGCAAGTAACATATGGTAGTTCCTTCCACAGACCAAAGTACAGTTCTGCCTACAAATGAGGTCAAAGGATGTCTTGTTGATTTTTGAATATTGTCCCAATTATTATACCCGGCAGCATTTCAGAAGACAAGGAACCAGGGGCCCTTCAGAATGAGGACGACGGTAGTAATGATATTAACAATGACAGTAGTAGTAGCCACTGCTTACTTAGCTGATCATTTGCATTTATTAGTTCACTTTATTCTTTCCTTACCCTTTAATATAGGCATTATTATTCTCGTGTTTTAGAGAGGCTATGTGATTTTTCTCAAGGTCACCCAGGTAGTAAGTAGCAGAGTAAGGATTTGAACTTGGGTGTCGATGCTCAAGTTACTTTATGCCCAGCACTGTGCTTGGCATTGATGGGGAATATGAGAGAAGCACAAACATTTTTCTTGCCCTTGAATTAACCGGCTGTCTTGGGGTAGATAATACACTGGGAACCCTTAAAGAGTCCTGAACAATCATGTACAATTAAATCCCCTCAGCACTCAATACCCTGTTACTAGTCAATAATTTTTTTATTAGATAGTCCCTGTTCAAATTACTAGTGTGGCTTCTTCTGCCTCCCTATTGGATCCATGCCATGAGGCCTACATACCCACAGGATCTCTGAGATGGTGCTCGCTGGGGCACGGTTGAAGCCTGGGGCCACTGCTTTGTAGCTATAAAACCTTGGCAAGTCACTGACTCAGTCTGTTTCCTCGTCTAAAAGGTGCGAATGAGGAGAATAAACTGAAAGAGTGTGAGGAAAGCGGTTTGCACACAATAAGGTCACCTGTAACAACAACAAAAACATCAATAGTGACAAAAAGGCTCAGAAATAGTGCTATTAAAATTCAAATCCATTACAAGGAAGAGGCACACCATCACCACTTGTTTTCAGTGCAAACCTGTTTATTTAGTGTGGTTTTTGTGGTTTTCGGATTTTTAAAATTCCTATATGGCTCCTTTGAAAATGCTAAATACCATGTGATGGGGTGCTTTGTCATTGCTGCATGATTTCCTGAGTCCTTTAGTATTTCTGGCCAGATGGTAAGTTCTGGAAGGAAGGAAGGGGATGACAAATCTTATTTCTTAGTTTTCCTTGATGCCAGTTATAGTACCTTGTGCACATTAATTCACATGCAGTGAGTGATGTTTATTAATAGTGTGAGTTTCTGTTTAAGGGCCCCTTTCTCAAATATCTCCTCCATTGAGGTGCGATTAAGGTGCCACAGTGAGTAAAGTCCACCATCTTCATGTTTTTGGATAAATACTATTCCCTTTAGATTTTTAAAAAAATTTTTATTGGGGAACAGTGTGTTTCTCCAGGGCCCATCAGCTTCAACTGGTTATCCTTCAATTTAGTTGTGGAGGGTGCAGCTCAGCTCCAAGTCCAGTCGCTGTTTTCAATCTTTAGTTGCAGGGGGCGCAGCCTACCATCCCGTGTGGGAATTGAATGGACAACCTGGTTGTGGAGCGCTAGAGCTCGCTCTCTAACCAACTGAGCCATCCGGCTGCCTACCGTAGTGAGAATTAATTTATCAGATAATTTCAAAACAGGAAATGACCAGACAGTGTGGAATACCTGGAGAGAAACAGAATGTGCTGAACGTTAGAGGAGGAGAGTGAGGAGAAACAGGCACAGAACAACGTAAGTTTTTTAATTGTGGTTGGAGCCAGCACTGCACATTGGATATGCACAATAAATATTCTCTAATTTTGCAGATCTAGGCATTCCAGCAGAAAATAATCAGCAAATTTGGGAGATGATATAACACACAGGTCTAGATTATAGGCTTTGTAATTAGTTAAATGTAGGTTTGAGTTTCAGCTCTGTCATTAACTAGCTATATGATATTAGGAGAATCATTTTATTTCTCTGATTCTCAGTTTTCTCATCTGTGAAATGGGAATGATAATGGTTACCTACAAATAAAATTTCAGCGGGGATTTAAAGAGCTAATGCATGCATATGTTTAACATAGAACCTAGCATGCAGTAAATGCCATTAGCTATTGTTGTTATTAATGTTAAATATCACCCAGAGTTAGGCCAGTGGAAACATTATCTCCCTGAGATATTACGAATCCTATGACAACCACAGGATACAAACTACAGTGGTCAGCCTATAAGGGCGTTACGAGATGTGGAAAATTTCCTTAGAAATCTTGATTAAGTCACTAAACTATATTTTAACTAAAATTTTTATTTTGCGAGAATTTTAAGTTTATAGAAAAGTTGCCAACATAGTACAGAGAGTTCCCATATACCTTTGCACCAGCATCCCTAATGTTAAAATATTTTTAAAATGTGTTTAGGTATAACAAAATTCTCACCACTAGTATATCTAGTTCCTTTCTTTTGACCATGTTACTTTCTAGCTCTTGTTTACCTTTTGTGGGAGATGGAAAGGGTGTTCTCATTTCTTAACTACCAACAGTTTTCAACATCCGTACCCTTGCCATAGGTTCTTATTATAATATAAGCACAAATATATATGTGCACTATCTACAAAGGATATGGAGTGAGGTTCTTTTCTTTTCATTGAATCCTTTATTTAAAACACTGGTTCTCAATCCTGGCTACATATAGATCATCTAATGCCAAGATCCCACCACAAAGATAATAATTTAATCATCTGGGTTGGGGCACAGTCTTCAGTTTTTTGTTTGTTTGTTTGTTTTTTAAGCCCATAAGATACTTGTGACTTGCAGCCATGTTTGAGAACCACTACTTTAGAGTATATTTTGAAATTTGAAATGTGTTGTTTCACAGAGTTTCTTTCTGCATGAAGTTGTTTCAATGAGTCCATCCATTTCCACATACAGTGCTGATGACCCTGTCATTTCAAAGACTGGTAACTGTAATATCACCTGCACTATATGAAACCTTCAAGTAATGCTGCAAAAGTTGAAAAACAGGAAATGCAGTCCATCTGAAAATTGACACCCTCCTGGAAGAGGAGGGAATTACAGTATGAAAAAGGAGCTCAGTAATACATAGACATGGGTACACTTATTCTATAAATGATCACTTATATTATTATAAATATTTTAATTCAGTGTAGTCAACACGTCTTTAGTTCCTGATTCACCGCTGTGTTCTGGCTTTCAACTTCCTTGAGAAAATATCTCTGGGAGAAACAAAGGGCAGTTGACTGTCTCTGTCACACAGAGAAATCTCTCACCTGTTCAGATACCTGCCCTGATGAGAGGATGTGTTTTAGAAAAAGAACTAGTGACTAAGGTCATGCAGTCCCTTTAGTGAAGCATGTGAAAGCAGCCCTAGGAAGGAATCCATAGGAATATGCCGCAAATCACGGACTCCTTGGAATCTGATCATCCTATTTTTAAGTTAGGAGCAAATCAGAGGTTGATTTGGGATTTTGACTTCCTTCGTTTCACATCTCCTGCCTTTCTTCCTTCTGACTTTTCTAGGCTTGACTTTTTAGGTGACCTTTTGCCTTTGTTCTGTGTCACCTTCCTCCATTCTTATCCCTTCCCCATTACTAGTAGGGCAGTTAGGAGTCAGGAGACCTGAGTTCCAGTGCAGCTCGTCCTTTGACCAGCTCTGTTTCACTCTCTGAGTCTTATGTTTCTCATCTCATTGTCCAAATCTACAAAGTAGAACTCCTGATACTTGTCCGTTTCATAAGATTATTAGAAAGAGTACAGGAATAATGCCTGCGCAAAGGCTTTATAAGTGTAAATCTATTCTCAGTCTGGATTGCTTACCTGCCAAACCTATGGGAAGGATGAGAAGCTGTTAAAATATTGAATCTTGATCTGTATTCTGTGCTTATCAAACTAACAGAGACTTCAGGTGACACAAACAAAGAATAAGTTTATGCCAATATTGAGAAGACCGATATGCTTATTTTAAACATTATAGAGGGGATTATAAACCAATGTGAAAAACTAACAATTTCCAGAACATAGGTTTTTTTCATTCAGAATTTGATAATTATTTATTTCAGAATTGGAATGAAAATAAAATTCCTGTGGATACATTAATTTTCAAATATGGATTAATAGAAACAACTCTTTTGCATTAATTTCTGGATTATTTCCCATATCTTCTAACTTGTCTATCACACAAGAGGTGTTTGTGAAAGGCACATGCTAAGAGCACCAACATAAAGCATTTTTAGATGTTCAAATGGTATTGGCAAAAGTCAACTACCATCAGTCCCCTTCCTGTCTTCTTCTGTCCGTCTTTGGGCCAGGTTCCTTCAAGGTCACCTTGCAGTAGACAGGATGTGCCCAGTGGTAATAGTAGATAATGCTTACTGAATGCTTCCCATGGTCTAGCCGCTGTTCTTTATCAGCACATGTCACTTAACATTCACAATAAGACCACAGGGCAAATGTGGCAGGCTGAAAAATGAACCTGTGAATGTTAGCTTATGTGGTATGAAAGGGTCTCTGCAAGTAAGAAAATTATCTAGGTGGGTCCCACAGTAGTCAGAGTTCTCCAGAGGTTATGGGGGCTGAGAAGTCCCACATCTGCTGTCTGCAACCTGGAGGCCCAGGAAAGTCGGTGGTGAACTTCAGTCTGAGTCTGAAGGCCTGAGAACCAGGGGAACTGATGGTATAAATCCTTGTCTGAGGGCTAGAGAAGGTGAGATGAGATGTCTCAGCTCACACACTGAGGCAGGAAAAAGAGAAAAATTCCTTCTTCCTTCACCTTTTGTTCTATCAGGTCCTCCGTGGATTAGATGAGACCCAGCTACACTGGGAAGAAATTTACTTTCCTGAGTCCACTAATTCAAATGCTAATCTCATCCAAAAACACCCTCAAAGACACACCCAGAAGTAATGTTTAATCTGGGTACCCCATGGCCAGTCAATTTACACATAAAATTAATCGTCACTGGCCATGAATGCAATCACATGCATTCTTATAAAAGGGAGGTGGAGAGACCCACCTCCCAGAAGAGAAGGTGATGTGACCATGGAGGCAGAAATTGGAGTGATGAGGCAACAAACCAAGGAATGCTGGCAGCCACCTGAAGTTGGAAGGGGCAAGGAATAGATTTTCCCCTAGAGCTTCTGGACACCATGGCCCAGCTGACACCTTGATTTTAGCCCAGTGAGATTGATTTTGGTCTTCTAGCCTGCAGAATTGTGAGAATAAATTTCTGTTATCTTAAGCCACAAAATTTATAATATATAGCTATAAGATACTGTAGCCATAACAAACTAATACAGGTGATATTGATATTATCATCATACCCATTTATAGATGGGGAAACAAAATTTAAGAAAACTCAAGAAACTAGACTGAAGTCACAAGTAGCAGAGTCAGGATTTGAACCCTGGGAGTCAAACTCTAGAGTCCGCATATTTAACCAGAGAGCTGACCCATGATGGTCCATAGTACGTCTAGTGAATGCTGGCCCAGTGTGTTGCCCCTCCTATAATCACATACACTGTTATTGTTGTCTTCCTAAATACAGTCATTTTTGAAGACCTCTGCAACTCTGCTTTGAAACTACTCAGCATTTGGGCACTGGAAAAATTGAATCACTATCCATTTTCCCCTTCCTGCCTCTTCAGTTTCTAGCAAAGCCTTTAAGAGCTTCTACACATTCAGGATGAGAAGGGTTTGTTGGGGGTGACATTGGATCCTGAATCGGCAGAAATTCATACCTCTGGTTACATCATTGGATTAGATTATAATTTATTGTTGAGTTATGCAATTAGTTGTACACAAGGGTCTGAATCATCTCTTGGCCTAAACTACCATTCCCGTTTCTCCTTCGGTGAGAATAATAATGTAACTGACCTACAGAGAAATATCTGTGTGTTATGTATATTATATATGTCTGTGTACTATGTATACATATCCATATTTATATATATATCCAGTGTGTCTCATGAATAAAGATCCAAATAATAAACTGTGGTTACCTGTTTAGTGACTACCATTTACTGAGAACATTTAATTCTCACAATAGTTCTGTGAAATAGTTACTGTCTCTTTTTTATAGATTTGAAATTTTCCAAGATCACCGGAGGTAAGGTATTTAAACTTAGGTTTGTCTTGCAATCCTTGCATGCCTTGTACTTCTAACCACTCAACTTTTCTGCCTTTCTATTTTGCTTCCTTACACAAGATGTTTATTAGAAGGTATGTGTGTGTGTGTGTGTGTATAAGGGGGTTTGGGGGAGGCTGTCATGTGATTACTATAAAGAAATGAAAGGCAGAAATTTTAGTTTGTCATCATGATTCAGTGGAAAGCTTTGACATGTTACATGATATGCTCTATGTTTTCAAAAAGTGGATAATTTAGCTTCAATCTCAAAAATAAAGATTTCTAGAGATCAAATATGATTCCAGTCAGTGAAAATTTACCTAGTTAAAACTTTGGAGAGATTTCTGAGGTTCTTTACTATGGGGAAATGGCTTTGAAAGTCCAAAGAAAGAAAATAAGGCATTTCCTCATCTTGAATAACAATGTGAAATTGTCTTAGAAAGTATTCTTTTGTTACAAGGATTAGACACCCATGAAAGCAGCTGAAACAAAGAGGTGACAACTATGAGGAAGTATAGGTAGGTATCTAACTGAATGACGCAGTGGAATATCAGGAGAAAATACATCCCCTGTACCCCCAGTTCCTAGAACAATGCCTAGTTCAAAGTTAGGGTTCAATACATGTTTATTGAATGAAAGAATGAGTACATTTCTAAATTTCTAGGGGATAGAATCTGATTTGTTTGGCTTGAGTCAGGTGTCTATAAGGTGGTCCAGTTGGTTTTGGCCGGGGGCAGGTTATATAGGGCCCTGGGGGGAGGAGGGTGAATGGTTCTCAGAGAAGGCGGAACGTGGATGGAGAAGACGCCCCAATAAATGTCTGTTAAAGAAGTGATGACGGGGGGAGTGGGGGGTGGGGGGGAGGGTGAGGGGATTGGAGGGCAGTCGGTGACCACAGGATGGCCACGGGGTTTGAAAATTAATCTGGGGAACGTAATTTGGTGGTTACCAGAGCGTAAGGGGGTTGGGGGGTGGGGGATGAGGGTGAGGGGGATCAAATGTACGGTGATGGAAGGGGAGCTGTCTCTGGGTGGTGAACACACAGTGTGATTTATGGATGATGTGATTCAGAATTGCACAACTGAAATCTATGTAATTCTACTAACAATTGTCACCCCAATAAATTAAAAAAAAAAAAAAAAAAAAAAAAAAAAAAAAAAAAAGAAGAAGTGATGAATACCTAGCCTCGTTGGGCTGCTGAGCCCTCTTTTCAAGTGAAACAACATGGCCCTGTTAGGGAAAGCACTATAAAACTGGGGCAATGTGGAGGTTGGTTGAACAGAAAAATCATCTTGATCACATTTTCTCTTTACACTTTAGAATAACAGAACAATGGAAATATTTTGAAAATAGGAAGGAAACACTTTGTTTGTAGAACTAACCAACCCTGTTGAAAATTTGTTTACCATTCAGTAGAGACCATGTTATTAGGACCCTACTTCACAAGGCAAAGATTGAAATGAGGGTCAGTATTTGGGGCAGAAACAGCTGATTGACAATTTGCAGAGCTTGGTCATGTCCTTACTCTATAATGAAATAAGGAAGCAATTGCATTATGAGATTAGTCTGCAGGTGGCCGGAGGCCCAGGGACAGATCGGGACACTAGAACACATAGTTTAGCTTTATGGAAGGGAGCTGAGTCCTGGGCCTTGTTGGGACTCAGGCTGAGGCTCTCAGTCTCTGGCAGAAATCCAAATGATTGGTATGTAACCCAGAGACTCAAGACCCTTCAGCTTGTTCCTCATACATAGGATCTGGTGACTTGCACAGGAAACTAACCACACAGCAACTATAGCTGGGACCCTGCAGTTAGATTTGGGGAGTGGTCAAGAATTCCAGAATGAGGCATGGCGAGGAGGCCATCAATATCCACTGTGACCTTGTCAGAGATGGCTGGGGAACTCACCAGGGCTTGTAGATTAATCCCATCTGCGGAAGAGGAAGGTGGAAGAAAGAAGGGAAGGGTTGATACGGGTTGTAAATGGTTGGTTCAGGATGGCTTGATTTCCAGACAACATGTGCCTCCTCCGTGGGGCCCTACACACCAACTCTACAACTTGGGGTTTGATTCAGACGATGCATTCGGGGGTCCATGCATTTCCAGGGGTTTGTAAACCCCTTAAATTGTGACAAAATTTTGTTCACCACGTGTTTATCACAGGAAAGTTGCAGAAGCCCATCTGGGGCTCTGCTGCTTTGCTGTAGATCTTCATGGCTTGCTCTCTCACTTGCTTGTGCTCATGCATTTCTTCCATCCATTGACTTTCCCCAGAGATGTGCTCATAGTTCCTGCCATGTTTGCAAACTGTCCACACTTCTGCTGCCCCATGCTTCATTCCAACTCCTGACTCTCTTCTCCATGGGAGGGAATATTCATTTCCCTTCAGAAACCCCATTGTTTAGAAAGGGCATGAACTGGCTTCTTGGCATAGAGCAGCTAAAAAGACCCACATCCTATCCTTTGGGAAGAAAGACACATGTTTATTTCCTGGTATCTCAATTTCTGGTCCCTGACTACATAGAGTTGCTAGACTTAGCAAATAAAAATACAGGAAATCTGAATACTTAGGACACACATGGAAGAATTATTTGTTATTTATCTAAAAGTACAACGGAGTATCGATGGTTGTCAGATGGGAGGGGGGTTGAGGCTGGGTGACAACCCCATTAAGGGGAAGGCATTAAGAAGTACAAATTGGTTGTTCCACAGCAGTCGTGGGGATGTAGGGTATGGCATAAGGAATACAGTCAACAGCTAGAAGTTGCTAGAGGGGTAGGAGTGGAAGTGATGTGTACACTCAGGGCCCATGCCCTAAAGGGAAGAGGCATGTTCTCTACTCCCCTGTCTTTCTCACTGACTGGAACAGCATCTGCTGTTGATGGTGGTGTTTAGCAATCTAGAAACAGCGCCTTGGAAATGAATAGTTGGAAATATTTGATGGGACACTCAGTGAGATGCAGACATTTAGAAAGTTACAAAGCTTTACTTTGGATGGCTGTAAATTGCACATACATGTTCTAATTAGGTAACAAGACATAATTAAACTATTTGGAGTGATGATTGAAAAGTAAATATTTTAAAGGGCAAGGGGGCAAAATTTAAACACTCCGCTCTTCACGCTCATTTCTTTAGTTCACAATGTTGACTGAGGGGTAATTACAAGTGGTAATAGTGCTTGATAATTATATATTTGCCTGTGTTTACATTGAACATGAAATCTGGGAACTTACTTCATCAGCGAGACTTCATGGATGTCCTTTCCCAGAAAGGCCTTCGAGAATGAAGTTCACATCACAGCCAAGCACCAAGCAGAGTTAATCGTGACACGAACCACAGGAAGGAGAACAATTCAAGATAAACTGTCAGCTCAAGGGAGTGAAGTGGGGACGGGAGAGCGGTAAAAATGCCAACCAGCCAGATAAATAGCAGATATTGTTTGAGCATCGATGTCTGTGCAAGGCCCCTGAGCACTGTGTGGGGGATGGGGTGGGGGGGGAAGGAGTCAGAGAGACATTTAAAACTCGGGATCTTTAATGTACGTGGGAGGCATGACACATCTGAAAGAAAAGTGCCATTCTGAGAAGTGTGGGCTTTGTGCCAAATCAGCACGTTAGGCGCTCCATGGATGGAATGGTTCGAGAGGATGGGGACAGACAGGAGAAACTACAAGTAGGTAGATGTCAGTCAACAAACATGAACCATTCTTGGTGTTGGAGATATAAGGGTGACCAAGAAAGAGACCGTCTCCTCAAGGGGCTCCCATTTTGGGGAGGGAGGTAGCTCAAAAGCAATCTTAGCATACTATTATTAGATAGAAATATCAGGTTTATTAATCAATATTTATTAATAATTATATGTAACTGATAAATAAATGAGATATACTCTGATACCAGTAAGAGCTGTGGAGAAGCTATGATAAGGTAAAGGGAGTGGGTGGAGCTGGGTGGGGGCAGGGTGGTGGTGGCGGTAGTGGGGGAAACCGCCTGAAGAGGGCGTGTTTGAGTCCAGGCCTGAATGAGGAGAAGCATGCAGCATGTAGAAAGCAGGAAGAGCAGGACCAGCAAGCCCTGAGTGAGGATGGAGATGGCGTGTGTGAAGGGCGAGAGTTGAGGCCAGAGCAGTGGGAGCGTGGTAGGGAGGGCCTCGTGGGTGGAGCTGCGGCTGGATGAATGGGGCTTTGAGGCCAGGGAAGGTAGTGTAGGGTTTATTCTAAGGATGAAGCCTATGGTTGAGAGGAATGACATGATATAATTTATATGTTGTTTTTTTAAACCCCCGTTCTGGCAGCTGTGGGGAAGTGGGATAGACACTGGGGCACGGGCCTCGAGCTGGGAGACTACTGAGGGGCTGTGGCATGGCCCAACTGCTCCATGACGCTGGACCTGGAAGGACGTCTGGAGAGGCAAGGGCAGGCACGGCAGAGTATGAGCCTGGAGGAGAGCGCTGGGCAGGCTGCAGGGGGCGCTGTGGGTGTCCTCAGCCTCTGGCTCTTGCTGTTTTAGCCAGTTGCTCTGCAGCTTGCTGTGAGTTAAATGGGAGAGGCTGATCCCCGGAGGTCTCTGTGGGAAGGTGCTCAGCTCTGCAGGCATTAGTGCACAGAGGAACACATACAGAGAAACAAATCGCGACCTGTCAGAGGACACTGGGAGAGCAGGCAGGAAGAGTAGAGCTAATGCTCCTTCAGCCTGTCTGTGCCAGGGGCCTAATACAGAGCTCCTGGTCCTCACACAGCTCCCCAAGGTAGGGTCTTCAGTCTCACTCCCCAGAGGAGCCAATGGAAGTTCTGGAGACTTTCCCAGGCAGCCTGGCCAGCAAAGGGCCAAGCTAGGGTGAAACCCAGAACTTTCTGGCTGCACAGTTGAGGTTCCTAACCAGTAACCACACAGTTTCCACGCTGTGCTGCTGTTTTCCTGCTTACTGCTGTTCTCCCAACACTCTTCTGACACTCTTCTCCTTCCTTCTCACCCACATCCACCGCCAATGACCACTGAAAAAAAGAAAAACTAAGGGGATGTTTGTCCTTGGACCACATATATCTTCCAGGTAGGGAAGAAGCACTTTGACATACATCCACTGAGTTTTACACGTTAGCTAACCCTCACACGACTAGGAGGGATCTCCATTTTGGAGAGAGTTTGAATGACTTGCCCAATGTCACACAGGAATGGAAATTATTCTGAGTTCCACCTTAAAAACTCTTTTTTTTGGTCTTTCCTGGGCAATCCATGCTGCTCTGAGCCCTTTCCCAAGATGTCACCTTTCCTTTCTTGCTGCTTATAACACTGGCTACAATACTGAACCCTTCTTTCCTTCCTCATTCCCATCTGAGTCATGCCTCGAGGACACATATCTCCATGCCACCTGTGCGTCCAGCCCAAATGTGGGAAACTTGTGGCTCCCAGTGCCGTCCTACCTCCTGCATGTTCTGGTTTTCAGCTTCTCTGACACGCTCAAGGATGAACCAATGGGTTCCACACCTTGTTCCTGTGAGAACAGGTCTATAGAATTAAAAACAAATAAACACATAGACAAACTATTCCAGTTTGTTGGAACAGCTGCATTACAAATGATCTCAAAACTGAGTTGTATAAAAAGACAGCCATGCTATTATGCTCGTGGATTCTGTGTGGGTCAAGAATTTGGATAGGGCAGAGTCAAGGAAACTTGTCTTTACTCCATGATTATCTGGGGGCTCCTTGGGGAAGACTTGAATAGCTGGAGGTGACTCGAACAACTTGGAACTGAAGTCATCTGACACCTGGGCTGGACTCGGCTGGGACTCTTCACCAGAGTGGCTTAGTCATGGCCACTCCGTGTGGCTTGGGCTTCCTCACAGTGTGGCCTCAGATTAGTCAGCCTTCTCAGATGCAGACTCAATGTTGCAAAAGCAAATGTTCCAAAAACAAGGCTCAAAAAGCAAATGCAATATGAGCTGCATTGTTTGTGAGCTGTGTCCCGTGTGACCTAGAGTCAGACATAGTGTCACTCTGACATACGCTATTATTTGAAACAGTCTCAAGTCTGTCTGGGTTCAAGTAGAAGTAACATAGTCTCCACATTTCAAAAGAGGGGGTGTCAAACAAAATTTATGGACTTATTTTCAATCTGATATTCAAATAAACAAACAAATCTTTTTTAAAAAAACAAACTTTTTAATTTTTAACTCCTCAGAAAATTCTCCAAAGCCTGATACAGCAGTTCCTAACCTTTTCCACACAAAGACAGAACAAAACAGAAATCCCCGAAGAAAATACTTATTGTCTTTGAAAGACTAGCACATACTTATAGCAGATAATTCAATACAGCTAAATACAAAGAATTCAGGATAGTACAAATAATGTAAAATATTCTTGAAATCTTACCACCTAGAGATACCCACTAACTTTTGAAGAATATCCTTACAGATATTTCTCTATGCATATATACAGGTAAACATGAGAACAATTTTATATAAATAAGATCATACTCTTAAACTCTTTTGAAATGTATTATTTTTCCACTCAATAATATGCTAATTTTTCTATGTTGCAACAGAAACTGTTGGTTTCTTACCCAGCAGCTATTGGCTCTTTCTTCTTTCCTTAACCGAATTCCTGTTTTAATTCAGGCATCTACCTTTCTTTTAGTGGCACTTTGTTTCTGGGAAGGCAGACACTGTCTCCAGTTCCCAGGGTAGAAGATGATTGGGCTTAGCTAAAATAGCAGTCCATTCCCCTGGCCAGTGACTGAAATAGTGATGGACTGTGACATAATTCTGGCTAAAGTGAGCTCAGGACTGACGGCAGGTTTGGGGGAATGGGTTTCCTTAATGATACCAAGAGATACTCTGCAGCACCCTCTCCACTTCTATATTGTCACTTCTAAACAACATAGCTAAAACTATAGAAGCTTCTGGTGGTTCTTTTTTGTTGTTTTGTTTTTAGATGAGTCAGTTATTGTTCAGTTGAAATGACTTGAGTTGTATCTTTCTGTTACTTATAGCCAAAAGTATTCTAACTGATGCATGTCCACAAAAAACTGAGACAAAAGTACTTTGAATGGCTGCCTATTCTATCTTACGGGTATACCAGAACGAAATCTGGAAAAATTGACAATTGTTTGACATTAAGGCTCTTTTCTTTTTCTTTTTTTTTTTTTTTGTTTGCCATAATAAGCAACACTGATGAGTATCAGTACTTTAATTAATTCAATTTTCAGGTACTGCATGGTGTGTCTACATATCTTCTATCCTCTGACAACAAGTCTCTAATCCAAAGATTGGTTCCACTGAGGCACAGATTCTGAAATCTGACTGTTCTGTCAAAGGTGAATGCTTGTAGCTTTCGTCATCCCTAGTTTTTCTCCCTCCAGTAGAAAAACACGGACTTGGGAACCAGACAGAAATGGTTAGAAACCTCTGCCACTTTCTAGACAGATAATCCTGTGAGCTTCGTTTCCATGCTCTGTAAAATGAGAATAGAAATACCAGCTTTCAGAGTTGTTCTCAGCATTAAATGGGACAGTGTGTAGTAAGCAACTCACTCTGAGTTACCTCCTGTCTGGAGCCTGATATATCACTAACTGCTGAAATGGTCATTATTTTTACATTTTATTCTTTACCATCTGGAGAAATGTGTGTGGAAAGACAGGAACAGGGGCTGTTGCTCTCAAAATATGCAGTCAGATGCTTTTTGCTTTCTTTCCAGAAGGGCCAAGACTTCTTGCAATTTTTTTTAAACTTTTAATTTTGAAATGATTCTAGATTTACAGAAGAGTGACAAAGACAGCATAAAGAGCTCCCATATACCTTTCATGCAACTTCCCCTCATGTTAACATCCAACCATGGCACATTTATCAAAACGGGCACATTGCCATTGGTAATACCAGTCACTGAACTACAGACTCTATTTGGATTTAACCAGTTTGTCCATTCATGTGCTTTTTTCGTTTCAGGATACAATCCAGGATGCCATGTTGCATTAGGTCCTGCTGGTCTTTAACAGACTTGACGCCATTTCCTTGGAGAGCTGAGCGGAACACATTTCTTCAGGGAAAAATATCCAGAGCACCATCCATTGGGTGCTACCAAGCTGCCATCGTCAGAACACTATGGGGTAGGTATTCCTGTCTTCATTTTACAAATGGGGAAACTGAAACTCAGAGAAGTTGAGAGGCTCGATCCAGGTCACTGAGAGGCCGAGTGGAATTCAAACCAGGCAGTTTGGTTCATACTTAGCTGCCTTTCCCAGAGGAGGCACTCCCCGGGCCCTCTCCCTAGAGCCCTCAGTGTGTGGCTGGGTGGGCAGGAGGGGTCCTGGGGCAGGGGCTCCTCCCTTGGGAGCAGAGCTAACTCTGGTCAGAATTGGCCCTTTCTGATCACGCCTCCTCGCTCTTACCTCCTGGCCTTTGGACCAGGCCCCTCCGAACCCCTTTCTCCCATTCCTTCCCCATCAGCTCTGGCTCAGCAAAATTGCTCCTTGTCAGTCCTCTTGCTCTGTGCTTGGCTACAATGCAAAGGCGCCTCCTGGTGTTTACACTTGAATAGGGACCTGAGCCTGAAGTCTAACAATGAGGCTCATGGTGGGAGTGGGGGCGAATTTGGGGCAAATTTGGGCCAAGAGCATTTCGGCAGCCCTCCTAGGCCACCGTGAAGCCTTGACAGCGATTTTCTTCTCCACTTACTCAGAAGGCTCAGTTCTCTATTTGAAATATCACAGACAGAACCCTTCTCTTCTCATTCTGCTGGGATTGCCCCTGTTCCTGGGGGCAAGGAAGTGACTCCCTTTTTGTTGGCATGGCCTGGGATCTTCCTGATTTCCCTCCCAGGAGGGCTGTGCACTGCCAAGAGGAAATCAGGCAGCCAGGAGTTCAGCTTGCTCTCTGAGCTCCCAACTCCATTACCACTGTCACCCCTTCAGCCGGGGTCACAGGCACCTACTGTGTGCTAGACTCACCTCAAAACAATGCAGCCAGGAGCTACATGTATCATAGTATTAAATGAGGAAATGGAGGCTTGAGCTACCCAGCTTGTAAATGTTGGAGCAGGGACTCGAACCTCAGCTTGACTGGCTTCCACAGTCTATAACCCTTCCACTAAACCAATTGTTTTCATGACAATTGTTCTGGAAACAGGACCATTGCCAAAACCAATCTCGGTTCCTGGTGCCGGGAGAGCCCTGTGCTGTCCCAGGTTGGGCAACATGCTGATCTCAGGCTCTAGAAGACCAGGCTGGTGACAAAGCCCCTTTCTAAGGCACCCACCTGAAGGAGGAAGAGGGTTCTGCCTGGCAAGCAGGAGGGCAGATGTAGGGGCCTGCATCCTCTCAGAGAAAAGGCATTTCCTCATTCACTGCCACAGTTTAAAGAACACTGATAATGAACTGCGTCACTATTTATCCAGCAAACTTGGCCTAGCAGGAGCATTACCCAGGCCTGGAGCAGCTCTAATCCCTTTGTTTACATTAGCGAGTTCAGTGAAACTAGTATTGTCTTAAACTGGAACCACAGTTCAGCCGCAGGTCTGCTCTCAGTCCTGACACAGAAGCCAGCTTTGGGGGAAATAGTCATAACATCATAATATTCAGAGCTGCGACGTGGGATGACTCATCTCAGAGTCACCGTCAAGCCATTTGCACCCCTCTGGATCGTGGCTTTGGGTCCCTGGACGGGCCCTGGAAGTCTTTGCTGAAGAGTGTAAGGCAGCTAACCTGTGCTGAACTCCACTACGCACCAAGCACTTCTCCTTATCAATATGGTTAATCCTTGTAACAGCAGGGAGGTAGGCAGAATGATTATCTCCACTTTATAGATGAAGAAACTGAAGATGATGAACCTTTAAATACAAAGGGGGCCAAAAAAATGCATACACATTTTCAGAAAAGGAAAAAACTATTAAAATTGTAATAATATATACCGATAACAAAAGATGAATCCAAGTCACGTTTGACTTCTGTGATCACAAGAGGTGCTCAAAGTGGTGACCATCAGTGTCCAGACACTTCTGATTACAGTGAACTACTACTTGAGCCACGTTGACCGAAGTATCCACTTGTGTACGTTTTTTTGGCACCCAAATTTACACAAATTTACACAAAATTTATATTGTGTAAATTCACGCAGCCATTCAGTGGCAGCGCTGGGAGTTGAACCTAGGCAGTCTGATCAGAGCTGATGCCTGAGGTCTGAAGGGACTGAGACTAAAGGGTTCATGCTGGCCGTCTACAGGTGATTTTCTTTAACGTTTTTATTTGTCTTTCTTAATTTGCTACAATATGCCCTTTGTGGGGACAGGTAAAACAATAAAAGGATTTATACTAGAAAAAAAGAGAAACTCTTTTTTGTGAAAGTGAGTGAATATTGCACAGGGCTCTGTCTCAGGGGTGTTCACAGAAAACCAGTTAGGAGAGACCACTGTGGCTCAGGTGGACAGATTGCAGAAAAATCATCGATACAAAATAAGGTGTTTGCTCATTTACACATTTGTATATTGATTCGATTATTCATTCATTCTGTCAAAAAAGTATGGAGTTCCTGATTGGTCCCGGCACTGTGGTGGGTGCCAGGGATGCAATGATGCCTAAGACAAAGTTGCTACTCTCCAGGGGATTCTGGTCCCAGGGAAGGAATGAGGGAAGTTGTGCTTTTAGTTAAGCACCATGTAACATGTTAAGGCATAAACTAATTTGCATGTCTGTCTCCTCTGCCAGAGTTTACATCCTTGAGGGCAGAGACTGGTACGAATACCTGCCACATACTTCAACCATTCATTCATTCGTGCACTTTTGCTTTACTACATGGTGGTTGAACATATAGGGTTTCAGCAAAGGGACAGCCTAAGTGGTCATTTCTCCAGGATGAAGAAGGCAGAGAGCAGGTTGGTTGGAAAAATCCCCATAGAGACTTGAACAGAGGCGTAAGAATTGAAAAAGTTTTTGCCAGGTGGGGAAGGTACTTCAAGGTAGAGGGAACAGCATGTGAAAAATGACAGCAGTGTGAAGCTGCTAGGGCATTTGAGAAACTGGCGTATGAGTGTGTGGGAGAGACACTGCAGACTCAGGGAAGGATGGGACAGGAGGAGTGTGCAAAGCCTGGACCCTGGCAGCCTTTGTCATGCTAAGGAGCTGGGTTTTAAAAGTGGCTAAGTTATAATGAGAGAGAATCAAAGGATGGAATGAGGGATATGTGTGCAGATGGAGGCTAGGGCATATGAAGGAATTCTCCTTTATCTCCTCCCTTTTTCTGTTTCATAAGCCCTCCCCTCCCCTTCTATAAAGGAGTGGAAGGATAGGAAATGAACATCTTTCAGCACCTACTGTATGTCAGGCCCTGTGGTGAGTGCTTTTCTGCCTTTAATCCTTACTCTGGCACATATCACCAGCCCCATTTTCCAGGTGAGGAAACTGAGGCTCAGAGTGATTAACCTCAGAGCTGAGGTTTCTACCGCAGTGGATACAGTTCCAACAGGTATTCTTTACCCTGGGCCAGACACAACAACTTAAAGTGGAAATAAGCTTTTACCTTTGCAAAGCATTTCATGTACCTAGGCTCACTGGATTCTTACCATGACACTGAGTGGTAAATGGAGCAAGTGTCATCCTCATTTTCAGGAGGAAAACTGAGTCACAGAGAGGTTCATTGACTACATGACAGTTTCAGGATTAGAGCTATCCAAAGTACAGAACAGATATCCATCTGAAAACCACTTGTGGAAACGAAAATATCCCGTGGTTTCTTGGTGCAAAGGGGCGGTTGGGGACATGCCACAAGTGCACAGGAGAACCTTTGCATGTGCAAGTTTGCAGCTGAAATAGCCGGAGGGGCCCATCCGAGTGACTGAGCTAATCTCTTCCTTTGCCTTTACCGGCTTCCTCTGTCACCTTGAGGCGGGGGGGGGGGGGGGGGGGGGGTTGCTGCAGAGGGGGCACCTACGATTCTGCAAGGGATCCCTCATTTAGCTCCCGAGACCTAGCACAAGCCTGGGTTCAGAATGTTGGTGCAGTGTTGACAAGAGGCTCACAGAGGTTCAGTGACTGGTTTTAATTAGGCCATCTTTGTTTACGTTTGATGTTTATCAGCTAATTGGCATGGCAAGGTGTGAGTCACACAGCTTTCCCCTGGCATGGAATCAGTTTGTCAGAGAAAAAACCAGGAGAACAAATGATCCCAATTATGAGAGAACCCACCGGGCTCATTATCGTCCCACTAAGGACGGAACCTCTCCACTCCTGCTGCTGCTGCTGAGGCTGCACCAAGTGTCCTGGGATCCTCCCACCCTTCCCTCAGCTCTGGAAATCCAAAAACTCGGCATCCAGGCCCCCAGCTGGCTGCCTGGAGATTTATTCTCTTGAATTCAAAACCCACATGTCCTCTCAGCTCAGACACATCAAGGCAACTTTCTCCCTTTAGTCCAAGATGACTCGGCCCTGTAGCCCCTTTCACAAGTGATAGCTTATGTATGTTATCCTTTTACTACAGGCAGTATTCCAAGCACTTGGTAATTCTTTATCTCAATAACACCGTTAGTCGGGTCCCGTTATTATCTCCATTTTAGAGATGAAGAAACTGAGGTAGACAGAGATTCAATAACTTGTTCAAGGTCAAGCAACAGAAGTAGAATTTGAACCCACGTGATCTGTCACCATAGCACCTGCTCTTGACCATCAGTGATTCTTGAAGGGTCAGAGAGCCCCCAAATCAACCAATCAGGATTCTTCAGGCAGATTTCTGGGAGCAACTCTCCCTCGAACTACATAGATATAGCTGCCTTCTAGGACAGTGCTGTCCAGAACTTTCTGCAGGGATACAAATGTTCTATTGTGCTGTCCAGTGCAGTAGCCACTCGCCACATGTGGCTGTCGAGCATGTGAAATGTGGCTAGTGGAACTGAGGAACTGAATTTTAAATTTTATTTAATTTTAATTGAAAGCCACGTGTGGCTAGTGGCTAACATGTTGGATAGCACAGTTCTAGCCGGTCAGCTCTTACTCCTCAAATGCAGCAGTTTCCTAATCAATCCTGTGTTTGTGTCATTACACCCCCTGCCCCCATCCCACAGCTTTCCAGCCTCCTGTTGGGCTTTCTTGGTGCAGACAGGACAGACAAGACACAGGACGCAGGTCTCTTCATTTTTCGCATTCTCTCCCTCCTGTTCTCTAAGCCCCTTCCAGCCGAGGGGCTTGTGTGGAGGAATGCAGTTCGGCTGCCCTTGAGTTGAATGATGATTGTGGACCTTTGGAATGTCCACAAAGGCCCACACCCTCAGCCTCCCCAGTCTCCCTCCTTCGCCGGGGTAACAGATGGCCCCAGCTTTCAGCAGCCGGGCCTGAGCACATTGTCACTCCCAGCTGAAAGTGAAATATTCAGTGGCATTTAAATTAAATAGACTCTAATGCTTCAGTAATATTAATTACGTTTTCATTCATCCCTGGCCTAATAAATCAATGCATAAAGAGGGGATGCTCGGGAGGCTGGCAGGCGAGTGGGGCCACTGGGCCTTTGTGTGAGGCCGCACACAATGCCCCCATTCTTACGGGGCTGCACTTGCCCCTGCAAACATCTGTGCTCAGCCCCTCTTGAGGAGGAGCCAAAGTGGTAACATTTACACTCTGTTAGTCCAATTTGTCCCTGCTCCGGGGCCTGAGTCAACGAGAAATGTGAAACCACACTGAAAATAGCATTCAGGACTGGGGTGTGTGTGTGTTTGGAGCAGGGGGGTTGCAAAATTTCTGGGGCAGAGGGTTAGGGGACTAAGGGAGGAGAATGGTGCCTGAGACCTCTACTAGCTGTAGGATTGTGTTAGCTAAGCTTTAAGGGAGCGAGGGAGGGAAGGAGACAAGCAGGAAGGAAGGGAGGGAGGAAGGGAGGAAGGAAGGAAGGGAGGAAGGAGAAATAGTAATAGCTACTATGGAATGAATGCTTACATGTGCCAGGAACTGTGCTAAGCACTTTTATAGGCATTCTCTTATTTATTCCTTACAACAATTTGTGAGATGAAATAGCAACTGCTATTGACCCATTTTACAGAAGAGGAATTTGTGGTTCAGAGAAATTAAGAATGTTGCTCTGGTTCTAGGCCACGTCTTTCTGACTCCAAAGTCCTTGATCTTCACCTCTATGATCCGCTTCAATCAAAAGAAAATGCAGAAGAAAGGAAGGGGTCTCTAGGGGTGTGGTTTAGGTGGGGAGGGGGCAAGGGCCAATGTTTGAGAAATTTGCAACATTAACCTTGGTTTCTGAGAGTTTTGCTTTGGGGAGGTCCATCCCCACGGAGCAGTGCCCGCACTCCACTCTAGGGCGATACATATGTAAAAGAAGCAATAAAACCGTCCAGAGAGCCTGCCTTCCTAAATCTTCAGGGGACAAAACCTCCCACTTGTGATGCTTCAAAGCTGCCCAGAGCTACCAGTTTACCCCCACAAGTCCTGACTCAATGCCTCTGATTGGAAAATAAATAGCCTTGCACATAAAAACCACAGGCCAATTGTGACCTCGGGTAACAGGGTAGTGCTGTACGCCGACCAGGGCACGCCAGCTCCGAAGCCTGAATGACCCAGGCAGCATCTCCTTAAGGAGATGGAGTGGGAGCTGGGGTGAGGGCCTGGCTAGAAGTGGGGATTTCAAAAATGGTTCCTTAGAAAGATTTTTAAAAATTGAGAAACCATTGACATATGATTCAACATAATGATTCAATGTAGGTATAGATTGTCAAATGATAGATTTTTAAAAGCTAGATTAAAAAATCATGCATGTTATATTCTACGAGAAATTACATGTTTACTGCAGAAGATACATATGAGCAGAAGGAAGGAAAAACATCACCTTAGTTTTTCTGCAGAGCTAACATTTGGTACTTTTCCTTCTGGAGAGCTTATTCTACCACTACTGAGCAAAAATTAGGCCATAAGATGCAAACTTCTTTGTAACCTGCTTCAACCCCAACCCATTAATACGGCACAAAAACTTTTCCATGGTATTCAACACGTATCTTCCCCATTGTATTTTGAATGACGAATTTTGCAACTCATGGATGAAACATGCTTATTTAATCCATCCCCAACTGTTGGACATTTGGCTTGTTTCTATTATTTCCGTCTCATACGCAAAGCTATAATGAATTTCCTTGTGGCTAAATTGGGGTACACTAACATTCCTGATAAGTCTCTTAGAATAAATTCCTCAAAGAGACATTGCTAAGTCAAAGTGAATATACATGCATAGCTTGAGGGTAGAAATCCTGAGTGTCTATTAGGATGTTAAAAAAATGATTTGGAAAGCTAAGTCTCAAGCTCAGTTTCAATTTCTATCCAGTGTAAATATCCTCACCCTCCATTATTTAAGCCTGGTACTTAAGGCAGGTTTGACTGTGCAAATCCAAGCTTTGGAACCTTCTAGTCACCTTGTGGGTGATTATGGCTCAGCACCTGCAGCTCTAGGATGAAGGCAGAAGCAGTGTCTGTAACTCAGACACATCCATATCCCCAGGAAGCAGCTGGGTAGGTGCACCAGCCTGTTCTCCTGGGGTCAGCCTATCTCTGACTGGCTATATGTCCTAAGGGAAATCACCCAAACTCTCTGAATCTCAGTTCCTCATCTGCAAATTAGTGGGTGATGCTTGTAGCTATGTTATTTTTGTGAATATTCAACCTATGTAAAACACTTAGCACAATGCCTGATACATGGCAAATGTTCACTCAGCATTTGCTACCATACTGTTATTATATTCACCCACTAGAGTGCTATTCAACAACACTCTTAGTTATTCCAGTCTTGGGGTTTTCTTGGAGGCAGCAAGTGAATCATGAATTACAAAGAAGGTGATTTAATTCAGTCTAATATCAGTTGAGGCCCTGCCACGAGCTGGACACTGTGTTATACACTCTGGGGGAAGCAGAGATAAATGTTCTGCCAGGATCTCATTGGCTGGTTGTAAAGCTGGAAACACAGACCAGTAACTTAGAGCTAAGGCAACATGTTGCCAACAATGTCATGAGAGGGGCAAACAATGTGTGTGGAGTAGGCGTCTCGAGCAGCATCTTTCCGGAGGAGGTATTTGAAGAGGAGCCCAGGGAGGTTCAGTAACTTACCCAAAGTCACACAGCCACTAAGAGTTGCAGCTGGGATCACACTTTAGGTCTGTCTGGTTAAAAACTCATGTTTGTTTACCCCATAATAATAAGCAAATAAAGGTCAAAGCCATTCTAAAGTCGACTAAGGCCTCCCAAAAGGAAATGAAGGAAGTGCTCGATCTCTGTGCCGTCTAATATGGTGGCCACTCGCCACATGTGCTTACCAAGCATCTGCAGCGTGGCTAGTTGAGTGAGGAACTGAATTTTCAATTTCATTTAAATGTAGTTAGTGGCTATTTTGTTGGACAATGTAAGTCTAGACTGAGGAAACTGATTTAAAGAGTAGGGATAATATTCAAGACCAAAGTTTTCAATGATGAGCAAAGGGAGCGATTTCTAAAAATAAAAAGTGAAAAGGAAAGCAGACTCTGATTTCAGAGGCACTGTTAATAATTTAAAAACTAGATTTCATGGAGGCCAAATATTTTTCCACCCTTGGAGCAAGGCATCCATTTGGCTGATGTGCTCTGACCATGCCATCTTTGTGGCTCTTTGTCAAGCAGCTTGGGGCCCAGCCAAAGCCCATAGGGAGGGCTCCCTTTGGCAAATCCATTCCCCCTTCTTCTCTGTTTTGTGTTTGGCATTAAACCGAGTAACTGTCTCATGCTGAAACCACCACACGTATCTAATTCCCATTTTGTTTTCTGTCAGATTCAGGCAGAGAGTTGATAGAATAGCTGACACTTTCAGGTCAGAGAAAACTTCCTATCTGTAGTCCTTAATGGTTGGAGCTGTGCAAAGACACACCAGGCAACCTGGGGGCGGGGGTGAGTCTCTCATCAGGAGAAGTGTTCAAGCACAGGCTGAACAATCAGGCATATATTGTATTAGGTTGTGAATGTCAGATGAGAGTGGAGAGGTAGTTGGAATAATAGGCCCTTTGTATTATTTCTAACTCCCAAAGTCAGACTCTTTGTTAAGCAGGCACCTCTGCTCTATAAAAATCCTCATCTGTTACTATCCTATAGTTAAATGTAGAGTGGGAACCCCCTGAGGTCAGGCTGTGTCATGTTCACCTGTGTACTATTAGGCCAGGCATGGTTCCTGGCACATTGAAGGTGTTTAGAAATTCCTGATTATTACATTGAGAGATCATTCAGATCTTGATGTCTTAACCTAAATATAAAATGGCAGTCTTCATTTGCTTTGATGAGAGTAAATGTGCTAGGTACATTCAATGCAAATATGGATTTATCTCCATAAGGATCACACCATCATTCAATATGAATTTATTAAGTACCCTGCCTGTCCGGTCCTGTAATAGGAAAGGGAGGGAGGGAACTCACAATACCAGAGTGTGTACTATCGGCTGGGTACTATGGTAGATGCATTTGCACACAGTTTGCAGTATAACATCCACAAACTGAGAAGAGAGATTAATATCCCCACTTTATAGATAAGGAAGCTGAAGCTTGACAAGGAAGTAATCCAAAATCACATAGCGAGTGGCTGGGGTAGCAGCCAACAGCCTTCCATGCTAGCCCTAAACTGCTTAATGAGGCCGGTGGAGTAAACTTTACATAGGAGGGATGACTGTCAGTAAGGGCAGGAGACAGGAGAGACATCTTGGGCACATCTCAACACTGGACAGGTGGGGAAATATTTTCTGCCTCTTTGCCAGAGAAACCATCATGTCCTAGTGGGTCACGTAATAGATGTAAGTAGGTCCTAGTAAGATCACGACAGATAACATCACCTCCTTATCTCAGCCCCTCTATCCTAATTCTTGAAAGTTCTTACCTGAAAATAGGAACCCATAAGATTGACGTCTGTAAACTTCTAAAAAATTGCTTCACATGCAAGACTCTTTTTTCAGCTCCCTCCCATTGGCCAATTTTCAAAGCCCACTTAACATGGATTAATGAAGACTCTGTTGCAAGTGGCAGAAACCCAGTTCAAAGTGGTTTAATTAGAAACGTGGCTCATGATGCTGGAAAGGCATGACTTTGGGTGTGGCTGATACACTTGTAGATGCTCACGTGATGCTGTTAGAAACGACTCTCCTGTATCTTTTGGCTTTTCTTTCTTCTGTGCTGGCTCCATTACCAGGGATGGCCACTAGTGGCTCCAGATTTATTCTTACCTGTGTAGCACCTTCAGCAGACAGTGCAAGTTTTCCCCAATAGTTCCAGAATCTAAAGAAATGTAGTGCGATAAATAATATCGCAACTGTGAGCTACCTCCACATAGAGGTTTATACTGGGTCTGACAGATGTCAAGTTCTGCTGTGTTTTTCCCTTGAAATTTTAAAATATCCTGAGGCAGCCCTGAGGGTTCTCTGTGGCACCCAGGGTGCTTCCTTGTGTAGTTTGGAGTAGGAGGTTGTTGGGTGGCCTTCTCCCCTTGCCTGCCCTGCTGTTTCTCTCCCTTTCCTAATCCCTGACCTCATCCCTTTCTGTTGTAGTGTTTTGAGTCCCATCCTTGGCATTTATTAACATATTACTTTAAGCAGGTTACTTATTCTTTCTAACCCTTAAGTTTCTCTTTGGTAAGTGGTGATTACAGTATCTACCTTTCAGGGCTGTTGTCGGTGTAAGAATTCAAGGAGATTCTATATTTAATGTGCTGAGCACAGTGCCTGGAAGATAACTAGTGTTCAGAATTGTAGCTATTGTATTTCTTATTATTGCTATTGCTATCAATACTTGGGCAGCAGTTACATTAGTCAGCATTAAGCTCATCTGTGAATGACAGAAAACACAAAATGAGTGGCTTCAATAAAATAACAGTTTATTTCTCTCTCATGTAAAAGTCCAGGAAGGTGGTCTAGGGCTGATGTGATGCTACCCAGTGCTGGAGATTCAGGCTCTTTCTATCTTATTTATCTACTATGTATAGCTCCATTTGCAAGGCCATCTGGTGGCCTAAGAGGGCCACTCTAGCTTTAGCCATTATGTACTATGCCAGCCAGAGGGAAGACAGCAAGGGGAGAAATTCATGCTCTCTTTCTTCCTAGACTTTGTGTAGACTCTGGTCTTACACAAATCTCAGTGCTGGAACTTAAGCCACACTTAGCTGCAAGGGAAATGGAGAAATGAGATGTTATTCTGGCAACCACGGTGCCCAGTTAAAAATTCTATTACTGTGGGGGAAGGGTAGGCTCTGCCACAGCAGGGCAGTGGGAACGGACCCTGGAAACCTGGCTCACTCTGGATGATGGAGCTCAGAGAAAACCATGCTTCTGCTTACAGGGAAATACTGCACCTGCTTGCCACCTGAGGAATGGAGTAAGCTTGAATATTTAAGGAAGTTAGAGGTTAAAACTCACATCTGAAGTTCTCCTCCCTGAGCCGTGGGGCTTAGCTCAGTTTTTCCCCACTCACTGCCAGCCTGAGAGGCCGAGCACTGGCCCCAGGCAAACTTGGTTTGAGGCCAAATTCCAGGACTCTTGGGGCTGACTGGCAGCCGCTCTGTCTGAGCAACCTGGGGGATCCTGAGAAAAGAATGAATATCTGAATCCCAGAACAAAATCAGCAGCAATGATGCTCCTGCTGCCTGGGCCTGGCTGGGAGGCCGCACAGTGGGGAGGATGAGGTCATGGTGACAAATGAGAGAAGGGGGAGGGCTCTAGAGTCCAGCGAATGTGCCCGTGAGCTGAGAGCAGGGAGTCAGAGCAAAGCCAGCATCAGGGCTCCATCCCTCGTTCTGCCACTCACTGGTCGGCTGTGATTTTGGACTTCAGTCTTTCCAGCTAGAAGATGGAAACACATCTGCTGTCCTCTCTGCTTTGGAAGGTTGCTGTCAGCAGCAGCTAGGGTTAGGAATGTCTGGAAAGTGAAGAGTTCCTAGAGTTCCTAAAGAAAAAGGGATGTGGATACCAGGGGTTTAGGGGGAGAGAGGGATGAACAGGCAGAGCACAGAGGATTTGTAGGGCAGTGAAACTGTTCGGTATGATACTAATGGTGGATACATGTCATTATGTATGTGTCCAAACCCATAGAATGTACTACACCAAGAGTGAACCCTAATGTAAACTATAGGCTTTGGGTGATAATGGAGTGTCAGTGTTGGTTCATTAATTATAACAAATGTACCCCACTGGTGTGGATGTGGATGGTGGGAGAGGCTGTGGGAAGGGTACTGGGGATGTGTGGGAGGGGAAATGTGGGAACTCTGTACTTCCTGTGCAATTTTCCTGTGAATCTAAAACTGCTCTGAAAAAATGTAAGTCTATTCATTTTTAAAGAAAAGATAGTAAAAGAAGTTGACCTTGGTAGTAATAATGCCAACTCAGGGCTGAGTGAAGAGTTACTGAACAGCTGTTGAAAAGAAATCAACCATGCGTATTCGTCACCTGGTCCAAAAGCCAATTATAGGGCTTTACAGACAAGTAATCAGATATGAGGTAAACAGTTATTATCTATCAAGGTAAATCTCGTAAAAGAGATTAAGAAGACCCCAAACATCCATGAACATAAAATTTCTCACATCGTGGTGTGGAGTGGTCCATTTGATGGGAATGACAGATTGGTTTGGAATGTGGAAGCAGGGAGTAGATGAAAAGGTGGCTGCCACACTACTGGTTCGGTCTTCTCCATATTGGTATTGATCTTATTGGTATGCTTGTAGGTCCTTTCAAGATCATTGCTTTTAACTCCTATATTTAGGAGATATAGTTACGTTTTGATGATCTGCAGTTACCTTTGTTCAGCATCCCAGTTTTCCCGCTCTTTGATGAAAACCAGGTTCATACACTGTCCTGTGGAACCTGCACGGAGGAGCCTGTGCCTCCCGCTGCGTGAATAAGCCTAGAGCACCACTGTTGAATAGAACTGGCTGCCACGATGGAAATGCTGTGATCTGCACTGACCAATATGGTAGCTACCAGCCACGTGTGGCTACTGAGCACTGGGAATGAGACTCACATAATGGAGAAGCTGAATCATTTTATTTTTATTTTAATACATGTAAACTACAATTTTAAATAGCCACATGGGGCTAGTGGCCACTATATCGAGCAGCACAGAGCGTCAGATCCCTCAGTAGTTCTTTTCCTACTTACTTCAGGTCTCTCAGATGTTTGTTTTGTATGTATGTGCGTGTGTGTGTGTGTGTGTGTGTGTGTGTGTGTGTGTGTGAGAGGGGCAAGTGGTGCATACATTACTGAGTGTGTGGGAATGCTGCAGAACTTCCCAGGGATCTAGTTCACTCACAAATGTCTCGGACCGAAAAGGATGGAGCATCCTACTCATACAGAAAAACTTTTACCTGAAAAAAGCAGAAGACATGTGAAATCCAGAAAACAAGGCAAGGGTTATAACAATGTCTTTGCTGGACATCTTGTGTATATTTTTATTTCTAAAAACAGGTCATGACCTTTATAGGTGTATCATATATAATTGGTCCGGGTATCAGATTGAGGTCCAGGGTTGACCCTGGCTTTGCCACAAAGTTGCTGTGTGAGTCTGGTATGTGACATTCTTCTTTGGGTCTCAGTTTCCCCATGGTTACTACAGGGTCTAAGCAGAATTACATCCATTTTTGATTGAAAAACATGAAGATGGAAAACTTTACTTCAGACTGTTCTAAATGTACAGCAGGTTTAGGTCAGAGAGTGTACCATGTCTGCAGTATGCTACAAAGGAAAAAGGGGGTAGAATCAGCTTGGGATACATCAGGTTAAGGTGAAGTAGATTTTTTGTCTTTGGGACTTCTCAGAACCTTGAATATGCTCATGGGCATTGTGACTGTCCAGGTGGAGGATCCAGTTGCTGCCTTTCCAAAACTCTCCAACATTTATTTCTCTTTGAGGAGCATCTTGCAGGAAGGACAAATGTTTTGTGGAACATAGGGAAATTTTGATTTGGAGGCAGCATGAGTAGTTTCTTGGGCGGTTCTCTCCCCAACTTTCGGCCGCCCACTGCCTGTCCTGCTGGGTGTGCAAGGACAGGTTCTGCACTGGCAAAGGGCTGAGTCGTGCTTTTCTTTGCACAGGTGCAGCTCCCCATGGCCCTAGCTGTGCAGCTGCCCCAAGCAGCCCATTTTGTTCTGAGCGTGGACCCGGAACATGCTCCCACTGGAGGGACAATGTTCACCGAGACCCCCAGTAGTATCTCAGCTTCTGTGGGAGCGGGCAGTACCTCGCAGAGGGCAGACTTTGGCTCTGCACTTGTACAATCAGTTGTAAATTCTGCTGAGCTCTATGGATCCATCTGGATGAAAAGGTCTATATAAATGCAAGATCATTATCATTATTAGCTGTCCCAGTTGGAGCCTAGCGAGTCACAAGCTCACGATCAATGGGGTTTTTCCAATAATCCCATTCTACCCAGCTTGAAAAAGGTGTAATTACATGGAGCTGCACATCCATGGAAAAAAATGATTCCTTCTGTTTTTTAAACCCAAAACAGAAGACTAGAACTCTTTCAGGGGACTTGAAGGCCTGCTGGGGTCACAGAAACTTACCAAGAATCAGGGTCTTAGGAAGTTCACCAAGGCTGACTTCTGCTTCATACTGGCCTGACTGCAGCCTCCCATCAGCCTTCTAGGCTTGTGTCCTCACAAGTGGGGGAGGGGTAATGCCTGCGTGGTTCTCCCAGTGCACTGCCTTGCCCCTAAGCTCTGGTGCACCGTCTCTAAAGAGGCAAGAGGTTTTTGCAGCCTCCAAATATGCTTTCCATACAATGGCTGAGTCATGTCCCCACACTACTTCCCACTCCCCACCCCCCATTTGTTTGAGAAAATTACCAGGGAGCTGCTGAGAAGAGAGATGTGGCTAGAAAGGAAATTAAAGGGGGAGGGGAAAGAGTGCTTCCCTGTCAGTAATGGAGACACAAAGCTCAGGCCACCTTAACCCCCTAAACCATCAATTCTGTCCTCAGGCTGGGGAGTGTCCCAGGACAATGACTCCTTCACTTGGGTTCATTTTTAACTTTTAAAAATGGCCTCTGTGACCTAGCAGGGTGAGACTTCGTCCTTTTGGTGTGAGGGAAATGGCCGTTCTGAGGATATGCTTGACACACACACAAAATTCTCCTCTATGACCTTGGGCTACCTCTCTGATGAATAGACTGGCCGGGTGAGGAGTCCAGCCCACTGCACTGACCTCCCAGGTGGTCAGAGTCCTCTGTGGGACCATGGCTGTCTGGACACCTTTTTCTATGCTGGGTGAGCAGAATCCGGACAAGCTTGGAGAGCACCTCAGCCTGAGATCTGGTGTTGTCTGTAGCGCTGGTGGCAAAAACATCCTGGGCAGATGCAAGCGTTTCCCAAACCATGTCTCACTTTGCGGCAGTGAGAACTATATAGCCTCTTGTTTATGACTGAAGACGAAGGGCTCTGTCCAACCAGCTCCCTCGTCTAATCTCCAGGACTCTGTTTTCCAGTCTCCCTGTCGTAAAAGAACAGGTCTTGGAGGGCATTGTTCATTTATCAGTGCACATGGCCACATTCATGAAGTCTTAATATTTCATGCTTTACGAGTCTAATAATAAAAAATATGAAGATTCTACCTCCTGTCATTCTTAAAAATGAGCCTGATTTATCCCATTCATTAGGCCTTTATGTCTCTGTCTGGGACTAGGATGTCAGATCTGTAACGTACTAAGTAACATTTAAAGTATGGAGCAGAATGTAAATTCAAGGCTTTCCTAAAAAATCACAGAGAAATAAATAGGCTGCCCCAGGTTTACTAGCACATATTTCACAAGCTGTGCTTAGCAGATAGTCCTCAGGACCACTGCCTTTTGTTTGGCAATAAACCCTTCCCTGATTCCTTTGGTAAACTCGGTACTTAGAGTGTGAAGGATCACATGAGCTAATAGCAACTGAGAGGCCTCCCAAGGTGCTGATTTTATTCTTATCCCAGAGTAAGGGGAGTGTGCATAGAGGCAGGTTCAGGAAAAGGGAAGTAATGCTGTTTTTTATGTCTGGCACCGTGTTTCCCCGAAAATAAGACCTAGCCGGATCATCAGCTCTAATGCGTCTTTTGGAGCAAAAATGAATATAAGACCCGGTATTATATTACATTATATTATATTATATTATATTATATTATATTATATTATACCCAGTCTTATATTATAGTAAAATAAGACTGGGTCTTATATTCATTTTTGCTTCAAAAGACGCATTAGAGCTGATTGTCCGGCTAGGTCTTATTTTCGAGGAAACACGGTAGACACTGGAAAAGAGGTGCTCGTGTTATATGTTCTTCCAAGTCTCACAACCAACCCTGCAAGTACATTTTATTGCTCTGGTTTTGCAGGTGAGGAAACGGACATTTTAAGGCATTAAGTATCCAAGGTTCCTTGTAACCTTGGAACTAGGGTTAATGACAGGATGTTTGGCGTCTCATTCTCTGTTCTTCTGATGACACCTCGTGCTTTCTCTTTGCCTTGTTGTCTATCCCTGGTGTTATCGTTCCTAACCACGTGAGCTAGGTTAGCAGTTTGTTCATTTCTCCAAACCTCAGAATTCTGACCTAGTAAACAAAAATACATACATTTGTCCCACTGCCATTCTTGGGTTGCTATGTGGACAAAATGAGATAATATATGAGAAGGGGAAAGAGAAAGTCTTTCCCTGCCTTCTCTTTAAGGTTTCAGTCCAGTCCTACCCAACTTACTCAAGGAGAGGAGAATGGCTCCTGGTGTGATCCTAGAGTAATAAACCAGCTTTTAGAACTCCATATAAGCATATCTGAAGGCATAGGAGTTTTAAAAAGTCCACACCTTAGGATGAAATTCTGTCCCATTGAGACCCTGCAGAGAAGAAAATAACAGGTGTCAACCACCTTGCCTCAAGCTTCCTCCACCTGACACATGACACAATATGGCTGAAGGGAGACCAGAAATGTGCAACGAAGAGGGTGCAGGGTGCTGTGATTTGCATGAGGTTTTTCACTAAATCAGCTTGTGGCCTTCGTGACAGTGGGGGCAAAATTGTTTAAACATCCCTGAGCTGCAGCAGCAAGGGACCATGTTCAGTTGTGACATACAGGACATTTTATAGAGTCTGTATTTTTGTCCACTATGGGGGTTTTACATTTATTTTATTTTATTTTTTCAGACAGAACCTTGATGAGGAAGCTACTCAACTAGCCAAGAAGAGGGAGATAATATGGGACAGAACCGCAGCCCCATATAACACAGGGGCAGCAGGTTCAGGCATACTGTGTCGAGATTAGAGGGAAGCAGAAAGCCACAGGGCGAAGCAAATTGAGCGAGAACCTGTCAGGGAGAGGAGTGAGGGAGGAGCAGTGGGCATTTTACAAAGTATATTGAAGAGAAAGGATCTCCTTAGCATTACTTTTGGCAAAGCCCATGCAATTTTTGAAAACGCTTTTCTTCTTAAGAAAATTTCGAATAGGCACAAAAGTTGCAAAAATAGCCAAAGAACTCCCAAGAACATACTCTTTACCCAGATTCACCAGTTGTTAACATTGTGCCACATTTACTTTATTATTCTCTTCCTCCCTCTTCCTCTTTCTCTCTATAATTTCTTTCCCTGAACATTTGAGAGCAAGTTGTACACACAATGCCACTTTACCCCTAACTATTTTAGTGTGGATTTGCCAAGAACAAGGGCATTCTTTTATATAACCTCAATACAATGACGAAAATTAGGGTATTTAGCAAAACTTTTTATCTAATCCAGGGGTAGGCAAATGTTTTCTGTAAAGGGTCACACAGTAAATATTTTCTGCATATAGGCCTTTGGTTCCTTCCACAAGTACACAATCCTATGTTTACAGTGCAAAAGCAGCCATAGGCAAATCACAAACAAACTAACTTAGTTGTATTCCAATAAAACTTTATTTACAAAAATGGATGGCCTGCCGGATTTGGCTTGAGGGCTGTAGTTTGCTGCCTTCTGATGTAATCTATAGTCTGTATTCAATTTCACTAATTGTTCCAATAATGTCCTTTATGATGATTTTATTTTTTTCCTGGCTCAGGATTCAATCCAGGATGGCACATTGCATTTAGTTGTCATGTCCCCTTCGTGTTCTTTAATGTAGATGGTTCTTTTTACAATTGACATTTTTGAAGGCACAGGCTGGTTATATTGTAGAACGTCCTTCACTCTGATTTTCTCTGATGTTTCTTCATGATTAGGTCTAGGTTATGTGATTTTGGCAGGAATGTCACAGAAGTGCTATTGTGACGTCTTAGTGCATTGTATCCGGAGGTATATGATCCTGGTTGGTTCCATCATTGGTGTTGAAGCACGTTATTTAAAAGGTGGGATATGAGCAGTTTTGACAAATAGCTCTGCAGACAGTAGCAAGGGCCTTGGTCCAAAGAATCAACATCAGAAGGGGAGAAGCTGGGCAAGGAGAAGGGGCATCCAGGCCTCACTAGAGACAAAATGTATAGTAATAAAAATAGTAGTTAATAATAATCTTATGAATAATAATATTCATTATTATTATGAATAATTATGAATAATATTATTATTCATAAGATATGATATATTGAACATCTATATGTCAGGCACTGTGAAAAGTATCTTAACATACAGTATCTTTTTAATCCACCAGTGATACTATAGGCAAGACCTATTATTGTTCGATTTTAGGAGAATAGAGGTGTAGAGGATGTGGGAAATTGAGACAATGACCCCCATTTTTCTCCCTATATCTACTACCTTTGCAATATAACTTGGCCCATATTTTCCACTAAAGAGGCAGGGTTTAATTCCTGAGTTTGGTTTTGTGCTCCTTTTGGCCAATAGCATCAGGCAAAAGTGACAGTGAGCCAGTCTGAAGCGTAGGCCCAAGAGGCAGCATGTTTCTGCTTCCTCTCTTGTGCCTCTGCCATCTCCAGGAAAAGAACATATGTGGGCTGGCCCTCTGGTCCTGAGAAGAGACAGAGAGACATGTGGAACAGAACTCTCAGTAGCCAAGCGCAGCCTAGATCAGCCAACCCCCAGTTTACCTCCAATTTTATAATAAAAATGATTCAGTCCCTGAATTTTTGGATGGATTGTTATGCAGCAACAATTAACTGATATAAAAGTTTTAACTAACTTACCCATGGTCACACAACTACTAAGTTGTTTACCCAGGTTTTGAAGAAAAACTGATGATTCCAGAAACTTCCATTTTAACCACTATGCTATAGTTATGTATTATCAATGTATAATTTATGCTTAAGCTCACTGTATGGTAAGTGGAACATGGTTCTTATTCCATAATGTGGATATTTCCCAACAAACCTTTTATTGGCTTTATAAATTCCATATATTCTTAGAGAATCGGGGGTTCTTAAAATGTTGGGGGTCATGGATCATTTAGAGAATATGATAGCAGCTCTGAGCCCCATTTTTTTCTCCTTCCTCTCATCAAAAGATTATAGAAACAAACATACAGAATTTTGCATACAATTTTGTGTGGTTCATGGGTCCCTCAAAGCTTTCTCATAAACCACCCAGAAATTTATGGACTCCAGGTGATGAACCCTGGTTTTAGATCAGAATCTGATCTGAGGAGACCCTCCCTAAGCAATCAAGATATCTTATTATAAAAATACAGGTGGACAGAATTACTTGCCAGATTCTTTCCTTTCATTTGTATAGCATTTCCTTTATTTGGCGCCAAGCTACCTTGTCCAGACTAACCCCTGCCCTGTCTTCCAACCTCCAAGCTCCTTGGCTACACTCTAAAAACCAAAATTATCTTTGTGGCAACTTAGAAACACGTGGGTTTTGTCAGAATTGCTCTCCTGCCCCATTTCTGCTGCCCTTGCCATAACCATTGCCATCCTCTGCTCTGTTCAGGTTTCCAGATAAAACTAGATCATAGCAAGCTAAATTTAGATTACCCCAGTCAGCTGCCTCATTCGTCCTTTCTGGTGGGCTTGCTGTTATTTTCGTTTTTTAATTTTTCAGTTATAATTGACATTCAATATATTATATTAGTTTCAGGTATACAGTGTAGTAGTTAAACATTTATATAACTTATGAAGTAATCCCCCAGATAAGTGTAGTACCCACCTGGCACCATACACATACATAGTTATTACAATATTATTGACTATATTCTCTATGCTATACTTTACATCCCCATCACTATTTTGTAACTACAAATTTGTACTTTTATGTCCCTTTCCCTTTTTCACACCCCCCCAAGCCCCCCAATCTGGCAACCATCAAAATGTTCTCTGTATCTGAATTTGTTTCTGTTTTATATGTTCATTTATTTTGTTTTTTAGATTACACATATAAGTGAAATCATATGATATTTGTCTTTCTCTGACTTATTTATTTCACTTAGCATAATAACCTCTAGGTCCCATCCATGTTGTTGTGGATGCCAGGATTTCATTTTTTTTTTATGGCTGAGTAATAGTCCATTGTATATATGTACCACATCTCTTTATCCATTCATCTATCTATTGAGGGACATTTAGGTTGCTTCCATATCTTGGCTATAGTAAATAAGGCTGCAGTGAATATATGGATACATATGTCTTTTCAAATTAGTGTTTCTTCGGATAAATACCCAGACGTAGGATTATTGGGTCCTTCTTTGTCTCTTGTTATAGCCTTTGTTTTAAAATCTATTTTGTATGGTATAAGTATTGCTATTTTTTTTTTCATTTCCTTTTGCATGAAATATCTTTTTCCATCCCTTTACTTTCCATCCCTTTACTGTGTATGTCGGAAGAGATACACAGACTGAGGACAGCATGTATATGGGTCTTGTTTTCTTTTCCATTCAGCCACCCTATATCTTTTGGTTTGTGCGTTTAATCCATTTACATTTAAATTAATTATTAATAGGTATTGCCATTTTATTATTCAAGTTTCAATCTTTTTTCTTCTTAAAGAAGTTCCTTTCACATTTCTTGTACTACTGGTTTGGTGGTGATGAACTCTTTTAGCTTTTTCCTGTCTGGGAGACTCTTTACCTGTCTTTCTATTCTAAATGATATCTTTGCTGGGTAGAATAATCTTGGTTTAGGACCTTACTTTCCATCACTTTGAATATTTTCTGCCAATTTCTTCTGGCCTGCAAAGTTTCTGTTGAAAACTCAAGCTGACAGACTTATGGAAATTCCCTTGTAGGGAGCTAACTTTTCTCTTGCTACTTTTAAGATTTTCTCTTTGTCTTTAACCTTTGCCATTTTAATTATGATGTGTTTTGATGTGGGCATCTTTCGGTTCATCTTAATTGGGACTCTCTATGCTTCCTGGACTTGTATGTAAATTTTCTTCACCAGGTTAGGGAAGTTTTCCATCATTATTTCTTCAAATAGGTTTTCAATCCCTGCTCTTTCTCTTCTCCTCTGGTACCTCTATGATGCACATGTTGGTACGTTTGATGTTGTCCCAACGGCCTCTTAAACTAACCTCATTGAAAAAAAATTTTTTTCTTTTTGCTGTTCTGGTTGGGTGTTTTCTGCTACCTCATTTTTCACATTGTTGATTTGATTCTCTGCTTCATCTAATCTTCTGTTGATTCCATCTAATGTATTCTTCATTTTGGTTATTGTATTCTTCATTTCTGACTGGTTCTTTTTTATGTTTTCTCTCTCCTTGTGTACATTCTCATGAATTTCATCTATTCTTTCCTTAAGTTCATTGAACATCCTTATAACCAGTGTTTTGAACTCTTATCTGGTAGATTGCTTGCCTCCATTTTATTTAGTTCTTTTTCTGGAGCTTTGTCCTGTTCTTTCATTTGAGACATGTTTCTTTGTTTTCTCATTTTGGCCGTCTCCCTGTGTGTTGCTATATATTAAGTAAATCTGCTATGTTTCCCAGTCTTGGTAGAATGGCGTTATATAGTAGGTGTCTTGTAGGGTCCAGTGGTGCAGACTCCCTGGTAACCTGAGCTGGGTGCTCCAAGGGTGTCCCTTGTGTGTGCCCTCCTGTTGTAATTGATCCTTGATTGCTGTTGGCACATCAGTGGGTGCAATTGACTCTCAGGTTGACTGGCTGTGAGGACTGGCCATGATTATAGCAGATACGCTACAGTGAGGGGCTGACCCCATGAAGCTGGATTTGCTGTAGCAGGGCTCTAGTGCCTGCTGGCTCTGTCCTTTGGGTGTTATTTGTGATGCTAATTGGGTGGTGCTCTGGTGTGGTCTGAAGCTGGCCACCTGATGTGTTGGTTCTGGGAGGGGCTCTTAGGAGGGGCTCCGGAACAGGCCCAGGTCAGCTAGTGCCTGTGACCAACCCAGGGCCTCCTGGTAGGGGACCTCAAGTGATTTGCAGTAGGTAGCTGCCTATACTGGACTTGGAGGTACCTGGGAGAGGCTATGCTGTGAACTGAGGCCAACTGCCGCTAGTTTCAGGGGCCACTTAACAAAAGATACAGCGTATGCTGAGGCCAGCTGTTGCTTGTTTGGGGTTTGTGGACGTTTGAGAGATTTTAGGAAAGTCTTCAGCATGGGCTGAGTCTAGCAAATTGTGAGGAACAGCTGCTGAAAGAGGTTCAGACTGGTATGTGGGCTGGGTAGAGCAGGTTCTCAGGGAATCACCAGGGTAGGGAAAGTTTGACAGAGACTCAGATTTGGTGCCTGCCTGTGCCTGTACGCTGTGTGGGAGGAGGGCTCAACAAAGGAGCAATGGCATCTGCCAGCGTTTTAAGTCCCAGAGAGAGGTACCACTCCAGACCTCTCTCTGAAGCCAGACAATTCAGTTTCTCCCTGCATGTCTCTGGTGCTTTTTGAGCTGCTGGCCCAGCACTGGAGCTCAGAGTGAGGAGTCTATCAGTGAGTAAGTTCATGTGCAGGCTCTTTAAGAGGTACACCTGGGACTCCAGCGGCCCTGTGTCTCACCCAGATGTAATCCCCACTGACTTTCACAGTCAGATGTTGTGGGGACTCCTCTTCCCAGTGCTGGTGGTATGGGCTGGGGAACCCAGTGTGGGTCTAGGACCCTTAGCTCCTTAGAGGGGACCTCTGCATCTCAGATATCCCTCCTAATTTTTAACCACCACATGTAGGTGTTGGGCCAGCTCGTTTTTCATCTCTGCCCCTTCTATCAGTCTTGGTGTGGTTTCTTCTTTATATCCTTAGTTATAGGACTTCTGTTCAGCTAGTCTTCAAGTGGTTATCAAGAGTGGTTGTTCTATAATTTAGTTGTAACTTTGATGTGGTCTTGGTAAGAGTCAAGCATAGCATTTATCTATTCCATCACCTTGACCAGAAGTTGTCTGTTTTCTATCCCAGGCCCAGGCCCCATTTAGTTCAATGGATCCAATCATGAACAGTTAGTGAACATATACTATGTGTCAGGTACAATACTATGGGGTAGAAAAATAGTAACAACTAACATGATTGAATGATTACTGTGTGGTAAGCACAGAGAAAAATGCCTTTTACTCATCATCTCACTTAAACCTTAAAACAACTCAGGGAGGTAGGTTGTATTATTATCTCTATTTTACAGTTAGGGAAGTTGTGGCTTAGGTTTAAGTAAATTGTTAAGGGGTAGTGTCAGGACCTGAACTCACACTCCTGAGCCCATGTTCTTACCTACTACCCTTCTGTAGCACTATGGCAAATGTCTGGACTCTTATATATTTTTTTGATAATCACTTATGCTAGTGGAAGTCACGATGTGATGTGTATCCTATGATGATTTCCTGGCTTGAGTCACTCCATAAATTATAGCTCTTTGCACCCCAGTGGGCTTCTATGCCCAGGAATAAATTTTCATTTTGGTTCCCATTATCTTGTTTTGTTTTTGCCACAAAATTGAAGTGGTCCTTTCCACCTCAATTCTCAGGAATTATGCCCTTTTTCTGAGCCTCAATATGACAATCTGGCCCTGAAGAGACTTCCTAGTTGACAGTTGGCCATCGTTTGACTCCCAAATCACTGTGACCCTGGATTCACCATTCATGAGTTCTTGAGGCCTGGCAGGTCCCCTTGAAAGCCACCATGTTGAGAGTTGTTTGATCTTCATGAGCTGCCTGTGCCTTTTCTCTGGAACAACCAGAAAAAGTTTCCTGGGGGAGGTGGGCATTGAAAGCTGGTAATCTAAAAGGCATGGGGGAAAATCACTCATGAGTGGAGAGAAAAACTCTAAAGAGACTGTTTCCAGGAACATGGATTCAGCCACACCATGATGCTTTGTATCTACCATTTTGATGTCATCTGTCCTTGAAGCAGTTGGCTTTGTACTATAGCCCAAGAAAGAGGCCCAATTTATTTGACACATACAGACAAAAGAAGACTTTCCTTTGCTTAACCACACACAAGGAGCTGATAAAGAAACACATCACCCCTTTATTAGAGGCAGAGGAAAAGCTGGTAACTAAGAGGTCACCCAAAAAGGTCAAGGCTTCTAAGGTTTTGTTTTGTTGTGTTTTAATCTCTTTCTCTGGTCAAATAAGGACAACTATTATCCTTTTCCCCCCCCTTCTTCCGCCTCCCTCCCCACTTCGGTTCAAGCTGTTGTTTCTCAGTCTAGTTGTGTAGGACACAGCTCCCCGGCCCATGCTGGTGTTATGAGCCTTGCACCCCCACCCCCTCCCAGTGCAGCACTCGATAGCCAGTTATCGGTCAGCCGCTCACTGCAGTTCACAGCAGCTCTTGCCAGCTGCCGGCCCCTTACACTGGCTGCTGACCACTCACACTGGCCACACTGTGTGGCAGCACACAGTAGCCCACGGCAGCACACAGCAGCCCTCCGGCAGCCCACGCAGACCTCCGGCTGCTCGCGGCAGTCCAGCTCCAGGGAGAACCGTTGTTCACAATTTTAGCTATAGAGGGCACAGCTTACTGGCCCATGTGGGAATTGAACTGGTGACCTGGCGTTAGGAGCACAGAGCTCCAACCACCTGAGCCACCAGGCTGGCCCGACAACTATTATCTAAATGACTGCAAGGCAGTGAATGGGATGGGAAGTCCATGAGCCAGATAGCACTAAAAATCAGTGATTCCGTCATTGGAAAAGACTGAAGGTGCTCCAACTCAGGGACCTGAGGATTTGCAGTTTTGAAAGTAGCCAAAGGTGGCAAAGAAGAACCCATTGGTCATATTGGCAGGCATGGGAAACTGATGAACTTGCCAGAGTTTGCAAGGAAAACGACAGTAATCCTCATCATCTGGGTCATTACCAACAAGTCCGGCAGCTTTCCAGTCACCTTAGACAACATGGACTCACATTTAAGACCAACACGATGAACATGTGAGCAACCTGATTTTCAGTGCATGGGCGTGTGGACCCAGGGTGGACTGTAGATGAGCTGGGAGATTGTCAGTTAATTTGTTACAACTTTATGGTCCTTGACTTTGCCAACTGCAATGAGGTGGGAGGTGAAACCCAAGAGAAGTGGTTGGATGCAGGCTTTGCTACATGTGCAAAAAAGGACTCCAGTGTCCTCCATCCCCATCTCTTAAGTGATCCTACACTTGACGGGATGACAGTATTTCTTTGAAGGGAGTAGAGGTCCAGGCTGGGTGGGGTTGGATTTGTTATTCCTTTCCATATCTACCAAGTAACATCAGTTTCCTGTTAGAGGGAGGAAGCTGTATTTTTTAATCTTGGCTCTTTTCTTTCAAGTTCAATGTTTTAAAATTTGTCCAACTTTTGAGAAAAATGCTTGAGTATGTTCTTTTTATTTTAATTGTTCAATCTGTTCTTAAGGTCTAGCATTTCTACTGTTTTCCCACCAGACTTTGTTTGAAAGCTAAAAATAACAGGCATGGTTCTTAAAGCAAAGTTAGGAATAGCAGAATTAATTTCTTGACTCTCAAGAGGCCTATGGGCAGCAAGATGCAAATGAAAGCTAAATTGATCATTGATATGCTGGGAAATCTTTAGCCCAAGGCATCTCTTGGTGGTTTTCTTTGACCTCCTAGGCATTTCATTTTGGCCCACTAAAGAATGGCTACCCCATCTTTTGTCCCACTGTACTTTATGTGTGTGTGTGTGTGTGTGTGTGTGTGTGTGTGTGTGTGTAGATAAAATTTATCACATTGTTCTACAATTAGTTATGATCTCCTTCGGCAGAGAGACTATGCCTTTCTTCATTTTTGTGTGCCTGGAACAGAATGGGAATTCAGAAATTAATTGTTGGTTGACTTAAATTACATTTCATTCATCTGCCAGAATCAAAAATCTTTAGAAGGGAATGTATGAAATGTAAACTTCCATAGAGATCCTTCTTTCCTTCCTTCCTTCTTTCCTTCCTTCCTTCCTCCCTCCCTCCCTCCCTCCCTCCTTCCCTCCCTCCCTCCCTCCCTTCCTCCCTCTCTCCCTCTCTCTCAAGATTGCCTTTAAGTCACCTCATCTATTCTCTGACAGACCACCTTGCTTTCCCTGGGAGTCTGGGCAAACCTCTCTGATTCCTGTAAAAGATGAATTCCCTTCTATGACATTCTTTAAAACAGCACAGTAATTAAAGAAATTTTTCTTTGAAATGAAGTAACCTCCTCTAACATATCTGACATATCTGCTACCGTGTTTCCCTGAAAATAAGACCAGGTCTTACATTAATTTTTGCTCCAAAAGATGCATTAGGGCATATTTTCAGGGGATTCCTTATTTTTTCATGTACAACAATCTACATTTATTCAAATACAGTCATGTCATCTTCTTCTGGAACATCATCATAATGTACTAAATGTGTCCGTCTGGCTGACGATCTTAACTGGGGCTTATTTTCGGGATAGGTCTTATTTTTGGGGAAACACAGTATTACTACTAGATTCAAAATACACAAATAACATGGTATTGACCAGAGATGCTTTTTTAAAAAGCAAAATTCAATTCATTGAAACAGTGCTTTAAGGAGGTGGTTTTTCCCTCATCATTGGATTCCCTCATACTTTTTTTCAGAAGGTTATTATTTGATGTGATGAGAACAAACTTTTGATCTCAGAGTTAATCTGGACTTTAGAGTCTTCTGGGGCATTTTTTGTTTGTTTGTTTGTTTGTTTTTAACATACATTGGTGTTACAGAATTAATTGCGCTTATGCCTTGTCTGAAGCCCTACAATCGATGTTTAGGGAAGTTGTGTCCATTCTCCAAGAACAGAGACATCTCATCTAGGGATTAAGAGTATGTGAGAGATTACGGAAGTTTATCCCTTTAAGCATGAAAACTTTTCTGTTATTTTAACAATCTTAGATGGAAATCTCTTTCAAATGCATTACACGCTCACCCATCTTCTCTTTTGGTCTTTTCCCCCCTGATTTCTTAAGTTCTTGGGACTACACAGTTTATTCTTTTCCTCGGAGCTGAGGGCAACATCGATGCTCTTTCTTTCCAGATAAACATCCAGGATTGCCCAGCTCCGCCTCCTACTTCCCTTCGCCCCCAAAATGGAAACACCAACTTTTACTGATTATGGAAACAATAGGTATTTGTTAAAAATTTTAAATAACATGGAGTTATATAAAGTAAACAGATAACAATTTGGAATGTACCCTTTCAGAATTTTTAAATGCATAAAAATGCATGCCATTTATTACCTGTATGACCTTAGGCAATCTTGTTAACTTTTATGACCCACTATTTCTTAATCTATAAAATGGGCATAAAAAGCATCTTCTGGGTTGTTGTGAGAGTCATATGAGCATTTAGCAAAGTGTCTGGTGTATAACAGGTGTTCAATAAATGTTCATTCTCTCCCCTAACCTTCCCTTTGGTAACCTGGTGTAGGGAATCACATGGTTTTAAATATTAGTTCCATGGGCTCTACTTCAACTGTGAAGTCATCGAGATGTGACCATGTGTAGTAAAGGCAATGTAATTGAATACTTTTCGTGTGCCAAGTCTATTTTAATCCTCACAACTCTTCAGAGCTATGAGGCAACTATTATTGTCTCCCCCACTTTACAGATGAAGAAACTCCACCTTAAAGAGGCTAAGTAATTTGCCCAGGGTCACAGGGCTAGAGCCAATGCTGGGTAGAACCAGGACTCATGGAGGAAGCCTGCCTCCAGACACTATGTGTTTAATCACCATCTTGTTTTGCCTCCCAACAGACTGTGAGGATATAAGCAAGAAGAATGCGAAGCATCTATTTGAGGAGATAAAACATGCAGATGCACACAGATCACTAACTCCTAAGCACAAGGTGTCCACTCTCCCTTGGGCTTATCCTGCCCTGTGGATCCACATGGCTGACTCCCACTGCTCCTTCTCTGACCTTGACCCTCTCCTGTTCTTAGATGCCCACACTTCCACTTCAATGGACCCGCTCTAACTGAGCTCTTCTCTACCAACACCATTCCCATGCCCCCACCAGTTAGTACCCCACCACTGCTCTTCTCCTCTCAGGTCTGGAATCTTCGTGTCATGCTTCCCTTTCTTGGCCCCTATTCTCCTTCACTGCCGCACTTTCCTTTGAAAAGTCTCCTATTCTGCAGTTAGTCTTCATTTCTAATCAATTCTTTTATTACCTCATGCTTAGATGATGACAAGAACTTCACCCCTACTTTTTGCACACCCCCCTTCTTTCAGGCTACCCCTTTAACACCCCATTAATTATGTCACTCCATAATGCCTATGACATCGAACTCAAGCTGAGTTCTGATGCTCCCTCATATGCAGACTCATTTTCTGTTGCTCTCCCCTTGAAACGTCTGCCCCACATCTTATCTTTCACCATCTCCTCTCCTATCCATGCACACTCCTGACCCCAAGAAATTGCTCAGGTTTTCTTTTTCTACCCAGGCTGCTACTTTCAAAGTGTCTCCCACCCCACCCCACCCCACCCCACCTCACCTCACTCTTCTTTCTCTTGAGAAAAATTCAATTTCTTAATATTCAATTTATGAATATAGATTTTTTAGAACTAGAATACTTTCAGGAGAGATACCGTCCACTCAGATTTTCCAAAAATATGTCCCCCAAAGCTGCCTGTTTATTTATTAAGACTCAACCCAAGAGGCACTTCCTCCATGTCACTGACTGACTCCCTAAAGAACCTGATGTTCTTCGTGCTTTGAGTAACACTTGTTCTGCTTGCTTAGCTGGATGTCCACTTTTGGAATGTAGGAACCATGTGTTCTTGTTTCATATTCCCCACAGCACCCAGCACTGGGCCTTGTACACAGAATTTGCTCAATAGATAATTATTAATTGATGAATCGGTGAGGCAGACAATTATATAAATTAAGAGGGTCCCCTAGGGACTGCAGTAATTAGGAAAGACTTCATGAAAAATTAAGATCGGTGACGAGCCTTGAAGGATGAGCATCCTGATTTATTTTGTCCAGAAACGAACATTTGATCTGCAAAAGGGTTTTTGCTTTGCTTTGAGGTACAAGAGGTGGTCTGGGAGACCGGGGCAGTCACATCCTTCTCATGGCTTTATATAGCATTCACATGCTGCTGACTCTGAAATGTATCTTTCTCTCTGAACTTCAGATATGTATTTCCAATGATCTGCTGGACAGCTCCATCTCATAGACACCTGAGACTTCTCAGGTCCCAAACCAAATTCCTGACCATCACAAGTCTTCTCTTTTCCACTTGCTCCATCCAAAGTCTTTCCCACGTTAGTAAATGGTATTTCCATTCTCCTAGTTACTCAGACCTCACACCCCAGAATCATCCTTGTTTCTTCTCTCATACACTTGACAGCCAAATCAACCAAGTCCTGTTGGTTATACCTTCAAAGTCTATCCAGTGTCTGTCTGACTTCTTCCCACTTCAGCTACTACCTCCTACCTGCTCTCCCTGCTTTCCTGTTCACCAATTCTACTGTGTATTTTCCATACAGCAACCACAGTGAATCCTGGAAAAATATAAGCCTGATCATGGCTGAAGACCAAGCCATGGCTCCCCATTTTCTCTCATAGAATAGCCAAAGCCCTTACAATGGCCTATATAATCTGGGGTCCCCAGTACCTCTCTGACTTTACCTCCTATTGCTCTTTCTTTGCTTATTCCCTCCAAATATGCTGGATGCCTTGCTATTGCTCTACCTTGCCAGGCATTCTCTGTCCCCAGCGTCTTGGAACTTGCTGGTCCCTCTGCCTGAACCATTCCTTCCTGAGGTATCTGCTGCATTGATTTTCTCACATCCTTCAAATCTTTGCTCGAATGTAGGGTGACCGTATGTCCCTGTTTGCCCCGGACAGTCCCAGTTTTCACCTGTTGTCCCAGTGTAATTATGAATGGCTTCCCCTCGCACTCTTAAAACTTTCCCAATTTAGATTATTAAATTATATGTTCACCCTACTCAGAATGTCCCCTTCTCAACGTGATCACCCTGATCACCCCACTTAAATTGTGAGGCCCAGCAGTTGACATTCCCCACTCCCCTTACCCTGTTCTATTTTTTTCCATTGCACTATCACCCTCTAACTTATTATAAAATTTGCTTATTTGTTGAGTACATCATTTATTACCCATCTTCCTCTCTTCACAAAGGGAGGAATTTTGTCAATTTTATTGATTGATTATATCCCTATCACCATTCTAGTGCATAGTAGGAGTTCAACGAGCGCTTGCTTAATGAAATAATAATTCATTTTGGAAGGAAAATCGTGGGATTTATTAGAACTTCACATCGTTTATGAGGAAAATAAAGCTGAATATGTGATCTCAGACTGTCTTAGAAAATTCAGGATGTGTGCTTGCTGACCTGCTTACCAAGGACTTTGAGGCAACTTATTAAAATGAAGATTAGATTCTTATCTTGATGTGGTTTGTGGGGAGCATGATCCAGGAGACTTGTGTGTTGAAGGTAGAGAACAGGGTTGGGGAAAACTATGAGAAGACAATTTTACTGGGAGTTGGAGTTTAGGTGTGATTGTTGCAAGGGATATAAACTTAACTCTGAACTTCCTAGCAGCCCAGGCAAAAGAAACAAGATCAGATTACACACAAAGCTTCTGCTCCTTCCCACCATTGCCTGATATAAAAGAAAAGCATTTGACCACTGTGCTGTACACTGGAAACTGAAGTTGAATAATACTGAGTGTCAACTATAATTAAATATATATGTATGTATTTATATATAGCCACGGGGTGAAAAGTACAACATCGGGAGTATAGTCAATGGTATAGTAACAGCTACATACGGTGTCAGAGGGGTAGTAGACTTGAGGGGGGTTATCACTTTATTAGGGGTGTAAATGTGTAATCATTATGTTGTTTTGTACATCTGAAACTAATATTAAAAAATAAAATAAATAAATAAATAAAAGTAAGGCATTGATTCAAAGACATATACTTCCAAATTTTACTTGTATGTTTCAAGAGGAAAATACCATGTTGATTTTTATAAGAGGAGTAACCACACATCCAGGACAGTCAAAGCTTATACATGTTGTCTCTGGGAACTTGTTAATAGTACCCCTTTCATGCTCAAAGTGTCTTGGTTTGCATAATATATTATAAGATCACACTCCTTGTGACGGACATCGAAAAACACGGCAGATAATGGTTTCAACATCTGCCTTTACAGAGGGGATGCAGGCAGGTTCCTCATATGACCTTTTGAAAGACCAAGACTTTGAGGATGAGTTGGGTTCCTTTGAGAATCAAGACATTCTTTGAGAGGCACATAGTTCCATACTTGCTCAGAAGCAACTAGAATTTGGGGAAGTTTCCACTGTCAAGAAGTTCCTGCAGCCATCTGGCTCTAGATACATAAGGGCAGGGACCTTGTTTACCAAAAATTTCAACAGGCAACGCTTTGTTGGCTCATTTGCTTATTCTGAGCTTTTGCAAGTGGCTGGTGAGGTCATTTAGAGAGTTTTTTCTTGGATTTGTTTGGGGTGCTGGGGAAGCTCCTATGCCTGCTGCTTCCTAAATAGATTTGTGTGTCTTTTTAATGGGGCTGAATGCATGTCCCCTCTCATCCACTAACAAGATTTCTTTTTCAGGGAATAATGAAATCCAGACCACCATGTGTGAAATTTACAAACTATAGAATTTCCGTGAAAACTCAAATGTATCATTTCACAACATTCACACTGACAGCACCTAAAAACAACAAGAAAAATCCACCTGGCTCAACTCGAGACATTTTCTAAAAATTCAGTCCAACAATATTTTCTGGGTTTCATACAATATTGGACTGGAAAGACCTGGTTCTTTTTGTTGGCTGTTAAGCCGTGTGATCTTCTGTAATAAGTCCTCTTACCTCTGAGCCTTCATTTCTTCATGTAAGGGGAGAATGTGGACTCTATTTCTATAGTCCCTTGTAACTTTCTTGATATAATTCTTCTGTAGAGCTGAGAGGTTTGTTCACAAGTTGTACCCTTAACACAGGCATAGGTATCTATCTTTCTTAAACACCTTGTATTCTGGGCTGTCAGTACCAGGAGCTCCACAGAGCTCAAACCCCAGGACCAGCCTGAGGCCTAATTAGAAGGCATAAGAAGTTAGACTACTTCCTTGTTCCCTTCTCCCCACTTTGTCACTCTCCTTTTTCTTGGCTCATGAGGGTTCTTCAACAATGACAAGGTTAAGTCAGAACTAGAGTCCTTATGCAGCTCCAGCCTCAAGATTTCTCATCGTCACTTCTCTCTCTCCAGCCATTACTAAGAATGGATATAATACATCCATTACAAAAATGCAGTACATTATATTTTTGGAGCACTGACCATGTGCCATCCATGATACTAAGTATTTTCGCTCATTTAATTCTCACAACAACTCCATGAGACAGATGTGATAATTGTTCCCATTTTGTAAGTGAGCGCTTGAGTCCCTGAGAGATAAAAAGACTTGTCAAAGGCCACGCAACTAGGATATAGCAATGCAGCATTCCAACCCAGGTCTGCATGCTCTAACGTGCACGTGCTTAAGCAATGTACACTGCACCATTAGATCCCTGGTCTGTTTTCAAGATGGCAGCTATCAATGTGATCCATTAAGCATGGGCTAAAGGAAGAAGACACCATTAATCTAACCTAACATGACCAATGAGCTGATTTCAAGCTAGGTAGGCGGGGAGAGAAAGAAGAGTCACTCTTCAGAGCTGTAGTGCTCAGAGGGTCCTAAGGCCTCATCAAGTTAAGCCTAGGCCACGTAGGCCATGAGGGAGAAGGAACCAGCCTCTTTGCCCCTCAGTAGGCCAGAGCTGAGCTGTCAAGATGAGTCTAATACTCTGTTTTCTCACCTCAGCTCCCAGGTTGCTTCCTGTTTGAAAGCCACTGAAGTGGATGCAAAAGGCAACTAAAGCCTGAGGCCTTGGCAACTCCCCACGACCTGCAAAGGTCAGAGTCTTATCTAGAACACAGCAGAGGAAGCAATTTCCCCAAACACTCTGGGCTGGGAGAAGACTTGCTCCCTCTTCTCCCGTTTGTTTCTCCTCCCTTCCCACAGAGCTCCAGTACTCTGTGCCAGTGAAATCTTTGTAAAGAAAGGGGTTGGGGCTGGTGGTCCCAGGACGAGAAGGGTGGGGAGTAAGGAGGGCTTTGTCTAGTCTGGTCTGGTCTGTTTTCTTCCCACCACCCACAGAAGGCTCCTCCTTTACTTGGAAGCCTCCTAACCTGAAGTACAAATGAGACCCCCTGGGATCCCAAAATAGCTCCCTTCACAGCTGCACAGCATCTATTTATAGCACAGCCTCTCTGCAACCTCAGTCTGCCTCTCAGATGGCACTTCTGAGGTCAGCACCCGTGAACAGCAGGCTCAATGTCGTTTGAACACAGAAACGAGCATAAAGGACCTATTATGGTCTTGTCACTATTTTTCAGGACTTGCCCCAACCTTTAGAGACTTTAAGGGCCAAATTTGTTTTGACCCAAAGCCAAACCACTTGATGTCCAATAATAACCCAAAAGCTCGTCAGGTCCCTTCCCCTGTGCCCGGCAGCAGGTGAGGTTTCTGCTTGGTGGCAGCAGGACACACAGTATCAAATTTATACTTGGGCCTCAGGCTGAGTAACGCGGATACCCCCAGGGTAGATCCACCATCAGGCTTTATGTGTCTAATATCCATTAATTAGCAATGAAAATTGAGACCTTTAATTGGCTTCATCCACTCATGTTGAATAACTGATGCTGAATGTCAAATCAGTGAGCAAAGAAATACCTCTAACCTCAGTAAGGTGTGTTCTGTACTTGCTTATCATACCTGATCTAAAACAAATGAACTTCCACCCACTTTCTCACACGTGGCTTATTGGGAGAGGGACTGATGTGCATCTCCCATTGACAAGCAAGTGTATTTTGCTTTTCCGCTCCCACTCTGAGCAGAGCCTTGAGGTCAGGGCTGACCCTGGCTGGCCTCTTACAGCTCAGTTAGCCTCTTGTGTTTTGCAGTGGCCACTGGCACTTGTCTTCGTGAAACAAACATTTTTTGTGTGAAAGCAAACTCAGGCCTCTTCTGGAGTTCGCCCAGAGCAGTTTTCTGAAAGCGGGTCTTCCTTTCTAAAGTCGCTGAGTGTGAGCACTCATTCTCTGATCTCCCCTTCCAGTGTGGAGGCCTGGTGTGAGCTTACAAAAGCTGGGCCACTATCTGGACAGGCTGCCGTGTTAAAGCCACAGAGGCCCAAGAGCAGGGTGACCAAGAACGTAGGTCCTGTAGCCATACTGGGTTCCTGCTGACTTTCCACTAAATGCCCGAGGTGTGGCTCTCAGATAGGCTACTTTGGTTCCAGAATGTCAGTGCTTCTGTCTGTGGAGGAGATATGGTGACAGTTTGTTGACATGGAATACGCACATATAGCATTTGGTACCTATAAATCACTCAGGTTAAGCAACCACTATTATTATTTTGACTCGGAAACAAATCATATCACACATGATCTTCATTGTATCTTGCTTTATAGCCAGTGCTTTAAAAAAAATTGAACATATGCTACCAGTTCTCATAACTTCCCTAATGATAAAATGTTCCTCTCCCTCCTCATTTTTCTCTGAGTCTCCTCTCAGCACACTTTTCATTGTAATTGTCACTAAAAGCTTATGCCACAGAATGCCAGGGTGGATCAAAGGATATTGCCTTAACAAAGAAGATTTAGTGGAACTTCGTTGAGCACAAACATAGATGTATGTAACCATAACTTTATTTTTTGGTAAGTGAACTTAAAGAAAAAATTTTTTTTTGTGCTTTGAGCTCTCACCCTGCTAAATAGCAGAATCATAATCTCAGTCAACTCGTGGCCTTTCCCTTCAAAGCCGGAATTGAGTCTTTATTCTGGGAGTGGGGGTGGGAGGTGGAGATAAGGCAATGGCCCCTCGGGTCTTCCGATCATCATGCAGTCCCTCTAGTGTGTGTTGTGATGTTTTGTCTCCTCTGGGCATTCCTGGGGGTCGCCCCTACAAATTTCTCATTTGACCTCAAGGGCTTTCCTGGTTTGGTTCTTTGCCAGTCACCTTCATATCACACTGGGGCTATGGGAAGCTTGGGGAGCTGTTTGAGGTTCTGAACGTCTCCATGCCACTCTTGAGCTCTCAAGAAATCACCTTGCTTTCCCCACCCCATGGCATTCTGTGACCTGTGGGAACTCTACAAGGAGGCAGTCTTAGACTTGCTGGTCTAGACATAACCTTTAGCTATTCCGGCCATCACCACACCTGCACAGGTGTGGCAGGAGGAAATGCTGAGGCACGGCATTTTCAGAATGTTAATAGTGATGCCACCTGCCCTTTTCAGCCTCTTGCTTGGTGCCAGCACCCCATGATCTGGAGGTTGGATAAGGTGATTTTCCTTTGCCATATTTTCTTGCCTTCCAGGTTCAGAGGAAAATGGTTTTCCTGTTCTCACTATGTTGGTTCACAGTCTGTACCCCACCCCACCCCACCCCCTAGGCCAGAATTTATAGCACAAAGGGAAGATAGATAAGCCAGATTTGCCCATAAATGGTGTTGCCTTCCATCTGCCAAACCGTTTGTTCCCCGGCGCTCTTCCCAGGATTTCACAAGGGAGTGCCTCAGCAAACTGAGGCCCGATGGAGAGAGATCGGAAAAGCTTCTTTGAGGGGAAGTCTCAGCAAACTGAGACCCGAGGGAATTATATTGGTCCCTCCCCTTCAATGGATTCCTTGGAGATGTGCGTGTGTGAAGGCAAAGTACAAGCTGGAACACAATGGGAACTTTTGGAAAGACAGCCAGCAGGCTACTAACACACAGATCTTGAGCTTAACAATCTCTTACCTCTTTAGAAGTTTACCAATAAAAACTATGCGTTGGCCCGATTTGGGGTTCAGTCTCTTAGGCTGTTCCTCTTGGCCCCACGGCTTGCATTCTGTTCATGGCCACTGTCTTTTCTTAACCCTGCGCCGCCCTTCTCCCTCCCCACAACCCTCGCTGTGCTGGATGCAACAAAATGGCAGGTGGTGATGGAAGACTGCATGGCCCGGGGGAGGGAATGCTGAAGCAGACCAAACCAAACTCTCCTGTCTGCGGTCTGCCGGAGGGATCGTGGCCTTGGCAACCCTTTCAACAGGTTCTTCATCAGTAAAATGGACAGAATTGTCACGGTTCCTGCATCCTCCTGACACAGGAGTACCAAGAACTGAGTGAGCATTGCAGCCAAAAGACCCAGATGCTACTAATGTGGAATGTGCAAAATCCACAAGTATCAAACTAGTGATAATATAAAGCTGAGTACTGAAGGCAGTGAGAACCTCGTTCACCTTTTCTAATATTAATAATAAAGGCCATTCGTTGGGCACTTTCTCTTTCCCAGGTGCAGTGCAAAGCCCTGTGCTTCCAGAATCTTTCTGGATCCCTGAGATTACCCTGTGAGGTGGGTCCAATTATCATTTCCATTTTTCAAATGAGGACACTGAGGCTCAGAGAAGGTAAATTACTTTCTGCTAAGGTCGTAAAGCTACTAGGTTGCCCAGCTGGGATTTGAAATGGGAATTGTTTGTCTCCATAGTTTGGGTGATCAACAGTGTGCTATCTATTGCCTGGTCTTTATGCATTCAGTTGTATTTTTCCTGTATCAGCGAAGTTGAATTCATAGATTGATGCTCCAGTCTCAAAGCTGCTTGTGGAGAGGAAAACTGACATTGCTACCTAATTTGGCTTATATTTAAATTCATCTGTTTTGGCTATGACTTCATTTGATCTCTCCCCTATCCTTGCTTTTCGATTTGTTTCACTCCTCTCACAGGAATCTTATAGTTGCCCTCCTCAATTCCTGAACTACTGGCTGGCCACAAATACCTTCTGCTGTTCTCCCAAGGGACAGTTTAGTTGTACTCCAAGTTGTACCATAAAATTGCCTTCACATCCTTTTCTGGAAAGCAGAGGGATAGGGCTATTACCCAAGAGTTTCTTGACAGTGAAAAGAAGAAAGGAAAACACACGCTGAGTTTCAAGACCCTCAAGCCAATTGTTGAGTCACTTCTTCCCAGCTTCAGCTTCAAATGGCCTGGGGAGCCAGCCCTGCCTGCCTGCCTCCGTGGAAAGGACAATCCAATTGTAAATATTATCTGCGCTTCTAAGAACATTTGAATGGTAATACCCAAGCAATTACTTTCCTTTCAAGATCATTAAACACAAATCAGACTTGTATTTTAATAGGGCTGCCAATGTCTTTAATGGTGGGAGGGTGGTATAAAGGGTAAGTTTTTTCCTCTAATGGCTAAATGTTTACATTATTATTCTTTCTGAGAAGCTTCACTGGGGGAGGTTGCTCTATGCTTCAGAGACATTTCTTTGCTTTCTTGTACCCTGGAATTCCACCTTTTTTTTGCCACATGCACCTTCAGAGTGTTTGGGAGGAATAGCAGTTGTGATGTGGCCCCTGACAGCTCCCTCCACCCTCCCTTGTTACCCACAATTTCCCTGACCCAGCTCCTCCCCATAAGTACGATAGGGGCCCAGGGAAGAAAATGGTCTCTGGAAGGAATGAAGAGTGTTTTCTACACAGGAGGCTTCACTCTCAGGACTGGGATCCTAGCTCTCCTCTATCTTCCTTTTATTTTAGGAACAGAGATTTTAAAAAGGTACCAGAGGAGCCTATCCAGAAGGCCTGGGTCCTCTGTTCACATTCAAGGGAGAGGGATGGGCCCTTCACAAAGAGAGGCATGTAGAGCTTGTCTCCTAGTGGCACCTCTGAGACCACAGAGAGACAAGCTCCTGCCCGTAGGAGCTGGGCACTGAAGTCTGTGAAGGTGGTCCTGGAAGGCTCACTTGACAGAGGTGCTGGCCCCAGGGTGGGGGGGACCACTCCTCATCCGGCCCCACTGAGCCTTTGCTGCTGGCCCCTTTGCTGGTGGGCCACACAGCAAGTCCTATGGTCCCCCTCTGGCTTGCTGTGAAATTGACCTGAGTGGATACCTATAGTGTGAGGTCTCAGGTTTACCCAGAAGCCACCCTGTCCCCAAACATTTCTGCTATTTGACAGCTGGGGTCTGAGAGTACTTTGCCAGGGTCTGAGGCCTTTCACTGCTCATTGACAGACCGGACTGCAAATAGAAGTTTTGAATGTTGGGTGGGCTAGAGTGTGCTGTGGGGGGTTGTGTTTTCCTTTTAACTTGTGGCTTAGTTTTTTGTTTTCCTTTTTTCTAGACTTTATGGAGGAATAATTGACAGGTATCATTGTATACATAATTTTAAAGCACACAATGTGATAATTTGATCAACATAGTCATTGTAGAATGACTTGTGGTTTCATTTTCACCTATATTTCTACAGCATAGAAAATGCTTAGGTTGTCATCTCTAGAGAGCAAAGCAGGCAGGGGCTCAAGGTTTGGTATCAGTCCGCCCCAAGTTTTAATTGGCTCAGGTGTTTCTAACTGTGTGACCCAAAGCAGTTTGTTTAAAGTCTCCAGGCCTTGATTTCTTCACCTGTACAACGGAGGGAAGGGTTGTATTAGCCCCAGAGACTAATAATATTTATTTCACAGAGTTGTTATGAGGACTAGATGTGTGTAAAGTCCTTCGTACAGGCTGCTTCATGGTAAGTGCTTCATGGTCATTTTTCTGTTCTGGAATCAGCTCCCTTTGCCAGACACTTCAAACACTAAATGTATAGACATAACCAAGTGGCACAGTTATTTCTAAGGTGAATGTGGCTGCTGCCATAGTCATTCTTAATATCAGCTTTGATAGAAGCAAAGCGCCCAAGAAACAAGCCCTGCTGAGTTCGTACTTCTGCAGAGAACCTGCTGTTTTTCCATTTGTCCCAGGTAAGTGCAAGAGTGTGAGAAAGCAAATTCTCGTTAGTATTCATTCTCCTCTGGGACAAATATTCATTTCACTTGTTTCCTCCTTGCAGGTCCCATCAAGGTAATGCCATAAGAAGTGTCATATTCATATCTATTCGGTATGCAGTTCTAGCAATGGGACCCAGAATATTTAAGAAAGAAAATAGTGGCCCGATAGCTTTCCCAATGGGCACAGGGGGATAGGAAGTTTGGCATGTGGGAGAGCTATGTTTGCCGAGGGCCCCCCATGAAGTCCACAGTTCTGGAGCCATCCTCTGTGCTCAGATCAACTAATAACAGCCACAGCCATGCCCACTGAGTTCATGCCCAGTGTGTCCCCTAGCTTCTCCTGCTCCGGCCTGGTCTGTTCACCTTTCTGATTCTTTTGGACAAGGACAAGATCAAACTCCGGAGTCCCTTCAGTACCTCGCCTACTGGTTTATTCAAGAGGAACGAGTAGTCTTGGAATTGGAACCTCAGTATTCTGCCCTAGAAGACCTCCCTTTGTGCCCTGGAAAACAGAAGTACGTGCAAAACCATCATTTTGAGGAATATTCGTTTAAGGATTGGCCTTGAATTTTCCTCACTAATAAGGTTAATAATGAAACAATACTCCCAACAACTGCTATTGCTACTAAGCCCCTGTAGAGGTAATAGTAGATCAGTGATAAGAGCTTTTAATGCATTCTCATTTTAAGCTCACAGAACGGATGACTGACACATGCCCAGAGTTCAGTTATGCGCGGGGTTCATGGCTGTATCTCGGATCTTTTGTGTGCACTCTCCAGTTTTCATGGTCTGAAGGAGAAAGGCCTGACATAACCAATTCAAGGCTGGCTGACTTCTGTCAGGGAGCTGGAAGGGAAACTTATTTTAAAAGTTTAATAACATTCTTTCCTCTATAAAATAATACCAGTTAATTATAGAATATTTAGATTCTTATTTATAAATAATTAGAAAAACAGAAAAGAAAATCATCTATAGTCCCAGCAGTTCAAAATAATCAATGTTAGCATTTGGAAACACTTCTTTCCATTTTTTTTTTCTATTCATGGATTTTTAAATTTAACAGTGTGATTGTACAATACATTCAATTTTCCCCTGCTCTTTTCCAGTTAAATTTGTGTTATAAACTTATTATTGAAAACTCTTAATAAATGTATTTTTAATAACTATATAGCATTTTATTGTAAAATTTATCTGACCATTTCCATATATTGGAGACTTATGCTGTTTCTGATTTTATGTAATTATAAATAATGCTGTGAAAAGTATTTATGAATATAAAACTTTTTTATTATTTAAGATTATTTTCTCAGGTCAGAGTCTCAGAATTGGAAGTACTAGGTCAGAAGGTAAATTATAGCTCTTAACCCATAATGGAAAGTAGAAATTATTATGTTGGTAAAGGGGGTGAACTTACTGGCTATTCTATGTTTCTAAGGCTTTTCTTTTCCCTATATTGATATACCTATCAAGGCACTACAAGACTGAGGCTTGCTAGGTGTTGATTTTTCAATATCAAGCATTTGAGGTAGTGTATGAACTATTCTCACCTTTCAAAAGGGTGGTATTTGTAAATAATATTAGAACCCTAAATCAAAGACATAAGCAAAAAAGACCATTTATTGGTTTATATCTAATTAAAACTCCAGAGGTAATATGCATTCAGGAGTGGTTGGATCCAGGGCCTTGATTTTTTTCTCCCCATCCTTTGGCTTTGTTTTATTCTCTACTGACTTAATGCTTAAGCAAGGTGTTTCCTTTTGCTCGTATGATTATACCGGATGCTCCATCTTCACTCTACCTTCCCAGTGACTCTAGTGGGAAAAGCTTATCTCTTTCCCACTAGTTTCAGCAAAATTCCAGGATTGAGACTTATTGGCTCTGATTGGCCTGAATGACTCATATGACTTGGCCGGTGGGATATTGCACTCTGTTTGGCCTAGCCTGGCTTACATGCTTTTCCCTATAGCTAAAGGAATCGTCTCTACCTAGACCAAAACTGGCTGAGAATGGGAGAGAGATAGTTCCCCAAAAGAGAATGAGGAGGGTGTTGCCTGAAGATGGGGGATAAATGCCAGCCAAGCAGGAACAAGTGTCCACTAAAAAGCACTCCTCTTTTGGGGTGCTCCCTAAGCTCTTCCTCCAGGATATGAACCTTAAGCTTTATTGCCTTGATAAGGAAAGGAGCTGAGCCCTCATGACTCTCTGCAGGAATCATGTGGTTTAACCTTTTGAAGGCTCTAATGAATTGCCCGAAACACGCTGGCTGTCCACAGGCCGTGCATGTATTTATTTACAATCGGAATGGCTCATTGCCGCTCTGGCTGGCTGGGCTATAATTTGCTCAGGCACTTAAGCTTACTATTAAAAAAACAGAAAACAACAACAACAACAAAAAATTACGGCTTCTTCCCTCGCCTTAATTTGGCTATGTTTGTACTGGAGATTGTCTGGGTGGAACATTCAACTTAAATGCAGCAGAAATGTAAAATAAGCGTATGAAAGAAAATAGGTAAGAATTGCTAATAAATCCCCACAAATGAATATATCCTCTCAGGTGGCCTTTGAAGGTATTTGCATAACCTAATTTCCCACACCAGGATTGCTGCTATCCATTCACGTGTTGAAATCTCTCTAAAATAGAGAGTAGTCATTTGTACTTTTACTTGAATAATAGTCACTGGTAATTCTACTGGACTATCCCAACAAATGGGAGTCAGAAACGTCTCCCGAGAGCATGATATTATGGAAACTTGTGTCCAAAAGATGTATTGAAATATTAGTGAATGAATGTTCATTCATTCAGCACATATTGAGTGAGCCATGTGCCAGGCACTGTTCTGAGAGCATTCTTCAGCCAAACGAAGATACTTAGGTTGACAAATCTTTTGAGGTGCAATGCCTCCAAATCTGAGGAGGAGTCAGCAAAGAGCGCAAGGCATTGTGGTTGCAGAATCAGAAGGTGAGTTAGAAACCCTTCACTGACACACAGACTGTGTGACCCCGGAAGTCAGTTGTCTTCCTGACTTCATTTTGCTGATTTTGTAACCTGAGAGGCAGAGCTAGGACAGGTAAAGAGAAGGCCTAAATGTGAGGGGGTTAAGAACTCAGGTGATTAACTCTCTGAGGTTTGCTTTCAATTCCTGGCTCCCTACTGACTAGCTTTGTGACCGGGGTGAGCTTTTCATGTCTAGTCTTAGTGTTGCCAACTGTAATATGGGGTTTATAAGAGCTCTGTCTCATAGGATTGCTGTGAGAAACCCCCAAGATACTGCGTTTAAAGCCCTTAGCCTGGGGCCTGGCATGTCATGAGGCCTCTGTTAAATATGAGCTGCTCCTTCTACCGTTACTACTACTATTGAAATTATTGTTGTTGTTGTTACCTTGGCGGACTTCTTTAATTATTGCAGTGGGTGCTGAATTCATTCATGTATTTCATATATATTTAGTGTGGCCTATTATGCACCTGGCACACTCCAGATGTGGGGATAGAACTGTGAACAAATGGAAAGGTTCCTGCTGACAAGGAGCTTAAATCCTAGTGGAGAGAAATGCATAATAAGTTAGCAAACAAGCATATACATAAATAAGGTCTGATAGTGAAATGTGCTCTGAAAAAAATAAAATGGAAAGACATAATATAACGCAGCTAAAGATAGGGCAATAATCATTGGACGCTTTCTTATATCGTCCTCTTTTGCCTAAAGCACCAAGTTGCCGTTGGTGGCTGTCCCTGTATCCTGCCACACCCTGGACACTGGCAGTTGTTATCCTGGCATCCAGGCCTCCCCCAGCCTCATCTCTCTTCACTTTTCCATGGCACCCTATTTCCAAATGACTTGCCCATTCCCTGTCATTCCCTGTCCCCTATGCACTTTGAGACTTTGAGCCTTTGGTTCCCTCTCTCTGGAACTCCTCCCCTGAGGTCTGAGGTCTCCTCTTTTCCGGCAGGCTAACCTCTCACTCTTCCTTCAGACTAGGAGCAGGTAGCGGTTGCTCTGTGCAACTTCCTATTTCTGCTTTCCCCATCCTGTATCCCTTTCATCTCCCACCAAATTGGGTTGAGAACCTCTTCTATCTGCCCACCTTGTCCTACTGGATCACAGCTATTAATTTGCATGCCATTCTCCCTCATTAGACAGTGCACTCCTGGAGGGCAGGTTCCTGTGCCATTTATATCCGCGTCCAGGCAACGTCACACGGCGCTGTCCAGCAGAACTTTCCATGATGATGGACATGTTGTATATCTTCTATGTCTGCACTGTCCAACGCAGTAGCCACAAGTGGCTTTTGAGCACTTGAATGTGGCTAGTGCAATGGAGGAAATACATTTTTAATTTTACTTAATTTTAATGAAATAGAAATAGCCACATGTGGCCAATGGCTACCGTCTGATAGGACAGTGAGATAAGCACTTTGTGCAGCGCACATCAGGTGTTGCATCAATGACTGTCCAAGGAGGAGATAGTTGCAGAGCTCTCTGTGTTTTATATGATGGTAAGCTCTAGAAAGATTTCAGTGCCTTTCATTTTGGCGACTTTGATTCCTCAAATCCACTAGTACTCTCCTCTCAGTTAATCCACTGGGCCAAAACAGCAAGTTTATTAATTCATTATCCTATTGTGGCTAAGCATATAAGCTCTGGGCTCAAATAAAACTCAAGTCTGATCTAGAGTCACCATTTACTATTAACCACGCACGCACTACCAAGTTATTTAACCTCCCTAGGACTCAGTTTCCTCATTCACAAAATGGGAATATTAATAATACCCAGATCAAGGCTATTTGTGTTGATTAAATAAGATAATGCATGTTGAATATTTAGTACACAGTTTGGCACATAGTTAGCACTCAATAAACATTAAGTAATTGCTCTTTATTCATGCAAATCACATTAACTGAGCATCTACTATGTTCCAGATGCTATGCTAAAGAATAGAAATAAGAAGTTTTCAAGCCAATGAGAACAAAAAAGGGAATATAAGGAAAATTGGAAAGGACATGTTGTCACAATATGAGCATCTACACCTCATGTTTTAACTAAAAAATCATATTGAAGTATTTTCTTTTCAAATGGATAAATTTATCCCAAATCTTTCTTTTTTTTAACTTAGAGGCCCAGAATTTGCACCCACACTGCTAAGCCATTAATATGTGCTTGTTAATTCATGCTCAGTCTAAGATCAATATTTTTTTCGTCATCAACTAATAAATTTATGTGTGGTATTAAGCTTTTATATTGTGAAATCCAGCTCACACACACACACAAAAAGATTTTCCTGTTCTTCAGAGGCCTGTGTTTTCTAACTTTGATATATCATTTCTGCATCTCATCCATTATTGATGTGTTACAGCTTTTACACAAGGGACCGATCTTTCAAAAGAAAAAAAAATATAACTACATCATTTTGATCTCTTTCTTGTGGATACTGTTTTTCAGAGTACAAGAGTTTTTTTGTGTTCTGTGGAATTCACTTTGAAGCTCCCTTTCTTTGAAAACAAATGGCAAGAAGGCCCCAAACAACCTAGGCTTTCGTGGAAGAGCTGCGTATATGTGTCTCATTTTAAATTCTGCAGTGCAAATGTCATGTAATGAAAGTATCAGCACTTACTTAAACGTGGTTAAATATGGAAACTCAGCATAAAGTCGATGTTTATTTGCAACTGGTGACAGTGATGAGGGCAGGAGCCCTCCCGATAAGTGGCTTTCAGCCACTGTTAATCAACTGATGGATGGATTGGTGCGAGGCTGGTCACAAGGAAGCGTCTCATCCTCTGTAATGGAATGCGTTTATCCATCTAGTGGCAGGGGAAAGAGAGAGGGAGACCACGTGCTCTGTTGATTCCATTATTCTGCCCTGAACCACCTCTGTTGCTGGTGAGAGGAGGCAAATGTCAGGAGACTTTGACCCGAATCAGAGTGGAAACTTAGAGAGTCACAGAATGTCACAACTGGAAGAGATCCTGGCGATCATCTAATCCAAACCCTGTATTTTTTAGATGAGGGAATTTCCTCGTGAAAAAATACACCAGCATTTATTAATCAATGTACATGTATTTACTCCCTGCTTAAAATTTACAGCTGGCTGCACACTGACCATAAGGCAACTCCTTAATAAGACATCAAGGCCCTTTATAAACTAGATTCTTCTCTCTCTCTCTCTCTCTCTCTCTCTCTCTCTCTCTCTCTCTCTCGCCACCCCCACCCAAGTCCTTCCTCTTGCCATGCTACACTTCAATGAGGGTGTTCCAGCACTTTGAGCTTCCTGCTTAGACAACTCGTGTTCAAGCTTTAGAGTCCTGCTTGGATGTCGCCTCTACAAAGGTTTCCTTGATTCCCCAAGACTGGGCTGGGTGCCCTCTGTCGTTTCTGTCCTTTTTCCTCCCCTCGCCATCGCCTATCACATTGGTCTGTTTACTGTCTGTCCGTCCTCCTTAACCAGGCACCACTTGAGTGTCAGGACACTGTCTCACCCATAATTGCATCTCCAGGGCTTCGCAAAGTGCCCAACTTAGAGTTGGTGCTCATTGAATATCCGTTGACTACATGGATGGCTCATCTTATGTGCCAAACACGGCAGTAGGTACTAGGAAAACAAAACTGAGTACGACACAGTTTCTGTTCTGGAGGAAATCAGGTCAATTCATTCAATTTATACATGCCTTTTTCTACACATGACATTTTGCCCAGTTTACCAAATTCAAACAAGTCATATTTCTCAATTTTGGGAAAAGTCTAGAGACACACTTAAAAGTCCTAAATTTCAGATAATGCTTAATAATACCACCAGTATTAGAAGTCAGACAAAAGGAATCTCAAAGAATTTGACCCCAATTAAACAGTCCCTTCACAAGTGACAAGAAACAAGTTCATATTTGCTGTTCAAAAGAACCACTGCCAAGGTAATTTCAGGGCTGGTAATTATTCTCTCGTACCTGCTCAGGTGACAGGAGGGAATGAGAAATAAGAGCCCTGTAGAATGCTAGGACTGGAAGAGGCTTTGCAATCACCTAGCCCAGCCCCCTTCTCTTACAGAAGAGAAAATGGCCGACCAAAGAGAAAAAGTGATTGACTCAGGGACCAGTAGCAAGTTAACGGCCACCCTGGGCCTTGCAGTTCCACTGGGCTGTGCTCCTTCGCTGATGAGTTACCATTCAGCACCATGGCCCCAAATCTGCCACCCCAAATTATTCAGCTTTGGACACACATCTGGTGGTGGTAGCAGACATTGGTTCTTTGGGGCTGCCTAGCAGGCCTTCCGCTTACTTACAGTACTCTAATTTTCATTGACAAACCTATCCGTCCCACACATGGGGGCGCTGACTCCTTTCCAGCTTTGGGTGTGCATCCTGACAGACTTCAGTCAATCGGCACATTCCACCCAGCAGTGTGGTTTTCCATCTGAGTCGAAGGTCAAGGGGGTTCCTCATTGATTCAGACTTAACAAGGATGGTCCTTTTCAGCTGAGCTCTCAGTCTAGTTAGGCAGACAGAGCTCAGGCTTGAGAGCCCCCCAAGCTCCTGGCTCATCAGAGACTTTTTTTTTAATTAGTTTCAGGTGTACAGAACAATGTAATAGCTACACATTTATCATTTATGTCCCTCACACAATGATAGCTCCCCTCCCCATCCACTACCCCTCTGACATCGCACACAGCCATTACATTTCCACAGTCTCTATTCCTAATGCTGTACTCCACATCTTGTAACTATATATATATAGTTATATAAATATGTGGTTATATATAAATATAACTATATATATAGTTGTATATAAAATTGTAATTGACATTCATTATTGTTCAGCTTTAGCTTCAGGTGTACAGTGCAGTGATCAGGCATCTACATCATCCCTGAGCTGCTCTCCCTAATGAGACAAGTGTCCATCGGATACCCTACAAAATCTTTACATTATTGATTACATTCCCCACATTGACTTTCTTATCCTTGTGGCCATCTTGTGATTACCGATTGTGCTTTCTAATCCCCTCACCTTCCCCCTTATCCCCAACTCCCCTTCCATCTAGCAATCCTCAGTTTTTCCTCTGTCTCTGAGACTGTTTCTGATTAGTTCATTCATTTATTCTTTTCTTTAGATTCCACATATAAGTGAGATCATATGGTATTTGTCTTTCTCTGTCTGACTTATTCACTTAGCATAATGTTCTCTAGGTCCATCCATAGTGTTGCAATGGTAAGATTTTATTCTTCTTTATGGCTGCGTAATACTCCATTGTATAAACGTACCACAGTTTCTTAATCCAGTCGTCTACCGATGGGCATTTCGGTTGTTTCCATGTCTTGGCTATTGTGTATAGTGCTGCAGTAAACATAGGGGTGCATAAATTTTTTCGAATTAGAGTTTTGGATTTCTCCGGATAGATACATAGGAGTGGAATTGCTGGGTCATAAGGTAGTTCCATTTCAGATTTTTGAGATACCTCCATACTGTTTTCCATAGTGTCTGCACCAATCTGCAATCCAGGACTTCTGATATCAGGGAGGGGGGATGGGCTCTATGAACATAGGCTGCTCTTGGAATAAAGGAATGACTTCTAAGAGTGCTAACAAGTCCCCTCAGTGACTGATGGGACATCATTCCCACCAAAGTCAGGGAAAGACTCTTCTCATTCTAGACATCAGCACCAGAACCCTCACTCCCTTACATCCATAGTCCAGGGAAGTCCATTACTGCTATATTTCAGCCAGCATGGTGCCTTATTTGATTTATATTTGCATGTAGTCAGCCATTCCCAGCCCCAATTAATTGTTTAGTTCATTAACTAATTAGTCTATGCATTTATTAGTTCATGGTGCCAGGTATCATGTAAAGATGTAGAAAGCTGCTGCTGATCCCCAGTGGCTGTTTGGATGTACCTGTAGACACTGGCCATCAAACATTTTTTAAGGCAATTTTTTCAATTCTGGAAAATTTTATTGAGAAGCTACTGTATGCCAGAACTGCGTGAGGGGATGCAGAAATGAGTAAGATAGACTCCTGGTCTTGAGGGGCTCACATTATCCAGTTGGGGAGTCAGACAAGTAAAAAGAGCTACTGACCTCTCATGATGGCCTTCCTGAAGCCAGTATTCGGGGGTCAAATTTAACTAAGAAACTTCCCTGTCCAAGGTGTCTCTGGCTTCAGCTCAGGATGCATTTTTTCAATTTTCAAGTGTGAAAGGAATTTTCAAATATCGTTTTGAAAAAAAGAAAAGTCCTCCTGGAGGTTAAGGGCTGAGGACCATTGCTATCATTTCTTGCTAATGAGAGACAATTCCAGGTCCCCAGTGTATATTTTTAAAAACAAGACTAAATAAGTTGGGGCTCCTTTCAGTAGAACTGCAGTGATGCTAATGAAAGAGAAATTCTTCTGGTGAGCCTGGAGGGCAGAAGATGCAGGGCCTAATAGGATCCATGGCACCGCGAATAATAACCATCACATCCCCAGACAAAAATACCATGAACAAGGAGGGCTGTTGGGGAGAGCTGCTGGTTGGTTGGTATCAATATAGTCAGGAAAAGAACAGTTGAAAGTGCGTTTAAAAGTTTCTAGGCTTTCTGGTAGAGTTGCCACTTTTTAAAAAGCTACCATCTATTGAAAGCCTGCTGCATGTTAGGTATTTCATACGTCAATTACTTCATTTAATGCTCATTAACCGTCCTGGGAAGTAGGTATGGCTGTCTACTTCACAGCTTGGAAAAGTTAAGACATGTGCTCGAGGCGCATGCTGTAAGGACATGTGCAGTGGCTATAATGGGACTGACCCACCGATGCTGTGCCACAGGCGGAAATCAGGTAAACTCTCAACTTTAAGGGTAAGTATCATGAGTATTTTATATGTGCATAGATATTTTTTTATTGTGAAACATATCAAACATAAAAATGTATATATGTATATGCAGTTTAAAGAGTAACGATAAAACAAACTCTCATATATTTACCACCGAGCTTATGAAGCAGAAAATTTTGTTTGAGATCTTGTTCTTTGTCCTTTATCATTGATATATGTATATATTATTTAGTTTTGCCTGTTTTTATATAATGGAATGATTCATTATCTATTCTCGGTGACTTGACTCTTTAATATTATGTTTTAGCAATTCATCCAAATTGATTCATGTAGCTTTGGTTTATTCAATTTTACTGCTACATGGCTTTCCAATGTATGAATATGTCACAATTTATTTATCCATTCTTTTGCTGATGTGGATTTGGATTGTTTCTGGCTTTTCTAACTGCTATGAACATTCTTGTGTATATCTGTTGGCACCCATGTGTGAGAGCTTTTCTAGGGCAAACACCTCCAGTGGAATTGTGAGTTTCCAGTGTATGCGTGTGTTTAGCTTGATAATGCTGAAGTATGTACCAAAGGGACTGTATAATTTTAATTCCCATAATCAGTGGATGAGACTTTCCATTGTTCTCCAACCTTTCCATCTTGATGTTGACCAATTTGTAAATTTTTGCCACTCTGGTGAGTGTAAAATAGTATTTTATTATGATATTAATTTGCATTTACAGATGACTAATACGTTTAGGCATCTTTTCTTCTATTTATGGCCATTTACTCTGCCTTTTGAATGAAATGTCTGTTAAACTCTTTTGCCTATTTTTCTTTTGGGTTTTCTTTTTCATACTGGTTTGGAAGAGTGCTTTATATTTCGTGGGTACTAATTGTCCGTTATATGTGTTATAAATATGTTTTCAATTTCAATCTTTATTTTTTATTCTCTTCAGGGTATTTTTTCTGATGGACGAACGTTCTTGTTTTAAAGCTTTTTATAATTTAAAGTGTTTTCAAACTTAGAGAAAGTTTCTAAAATTAGTACAAAGAATTTCTTTCCTCCAGATGTTCCAAATGTTAATATCTTACCACATTTGTTTTATCATTCTATTTACCTATTTTATATTTTTTTATATTTTCTATTGTTATTGTAAGTGATATTTTCAAAATTACATATCCCAACTTACTGTTGGTGTTTAGAAATACAATTGACCTTTTCATATTGTTTTTGCATCCAGAAACCCTGCTAAACTTTCAAATTCTAAAATTTCTGTAGATTGGCATGTTCTTTAGGTAAATAAATCATGTGCAAATAATGACAGTTTTACTTTGTTTTCAGTCTTGATCATGCTGTTACTTTGCTAACTGATACATTCAGTCCCAAGTGTAATAGGTATTTTGATAACGACCCTTTTTGTTTTGTTCCTCATCTTAAAAGGAATGTTTTCAGCATTTCACTATTCAGAATAATACTTGTGGTGGGTTTTTTCTTTTCTCTTTTCCAAGGATGTTCATTACCAGGTTATGGAAATTACCTTTCAGTCCTAGCTTGAGAAGATTTTTGTTTTTTAAAAAAATCCTAAACAGATGTTAAATTTTGTTGATAGTGTTTATGTCCTGCATCTACTAAAATGATCATATGGTTTTTCTTCTTTAATCTGTTAATGGGGTGGATTTTGTTAATGAATGTTCTAATTGCATTCGTGGGATAAACCCAACTTGGCCATATGTATTATCTTTGTTTATATATGGCTGGATTCACTTTGCCAATATTTTGTTTAGGACTTTTATCAGTTTTCTTTTTCTTCTGTTTTTTTTTTTTTTTTTTTTGGTACAATGTAGGTATTTAGTTTATTGCTTTAGTTTTTGTTGCATAAAAATATATTCTGACTTTCTAGTGCTACATAACAAACTATATTAAACTTGGTGTAAAACAACGCAATTATTTATTATTATCTCTCATGGCTCTGGGGTTCCACTGAGCTCTAGCTACTACATCATCCTTGCTTGGAATTGCTCATGAGTTTACAGTCGGATGGTGGCTGAGGCTGGAATCATCTGGAAAGCTTTCTCACTTGCATGTGTGAGAAAGCTTGAGCTGGGAAGATTCAAACAGCCGGGGCCAGAAAGCTGGGGCTCCTAGGTATCTCTTTTTATCTCTATGTGATTTCTTCTTGTGGTCTCTCCAGCATGGCAGCTTCCAGGTAGTTGGACTTTTCCTGAAGGCTTCCAGAGAGAGTGTCCCAAGAGAAACTGGTCAAAGCTGCATAATCTTTTCTAATCTAGCCTTGGAAGTCATACAGCACCTCTTCTGCCATGTTCTGTGTGTTGAGGAAGTCAAAGCACGCTCAACAGTATATGTCACTTTTTGATGGGAGAAGTGTCAAAGCATTTGTGACATGATTTAAAACCACCATACTTAGACTAGCCCCAAAATTATTTGAGGAGTGCTTTCTCTATTTTTCATCCTCCAGAGTATTTGCATAAGATGAGAATTAATCTTATGCCTGGAAATTTCAGTAATGCTAATCTATAACACCATCTGGAATATTTTCTTTTTGGGAATATTTTAAACTACTCATTAAATTTTTTTACTAGTTATAGTCTTTTCAGTCTTTTCACTCATATCTTTTCATTGCTTTTTGAGTCAGTATTTATGAGTAATATTTCACTAGGAATTCGCTCATTTCATCCAATTTTAAAATTTCCTAAATTAGAATTGTATGGGAGGCAGAATAATGCCCCAACCCCCAACATGTCCATGCTCCAATCCTTGGAACCTGTGAATGTTATCTTACACGGCAAAGGGTCTTTGCAAATATGATTAACTGTATGGACCTTGAGACTGGAAAATTATCTTGAGTATCCAGGTGGTCCCAGTCAAATCACATGAGTCCATAAAAGCAGAGAACCACTTCCAACTATGGTTAGAGAGTGCAACTATGAAAGAAAAGTCAGAGACATGTGACATGAGAAGGACTTGACCCACCATTGCTGGCTTTGAAGATGGGGTTAGGAGGTCATGAGTCAAAGAATGGGGGTGGCCTCTAGAAGTAGGGAATAGCCCTCAGCTGGTGGTCAACAACCTGAACATGCACAGAAAAGGATTCTCCCCTAGACCCTCCAGAAAGGTGTGCAGTCCTGCCAACACCTTCTGATCTATAGAACTATGAGATCATAAATTTGTGTTGTTTAAGCCACTAAATTTGTGGTAATTTGTTATGGCAGCCATAGAAAACTAATACAAGTTGTTCACATATTATTTGTTTAATGTCTGTTAAATATATAACTGTGTCCCTCCTTTTATTACTAGTTGTTATTTGAGGTCTCTCTCTCTTTCTCTCTCTCTCATTAATCTTGCCAAAAAATTGTCTATTCTATTAGTTTTTTTTCAAAGCCCCAGCTCTTGCTTTGATGATTCTCTATATCCATGTGTGTTTTAAACTTTCCTTAACTTGTGACCTTATCTTTATTATTTTCTCTCCTCTACTTTCTTTGATTTATTCTTCTAACTGCTTAAGTTGGATGTTTGACTTCTTTATTTTGAGATGTTCTTATCTAATGAAAGCATTTAGGGCCATACATTCCCTGTAAGTACAATTTTAGCTGAATGTAACTTTTTATACATATTTTCATATGTTACATTTTAATTAATATCTAAAGTTCATGAGTCATCTTAGAAGTGTGATTTTAAATACATAGACAAATGGGATTATTCTAGTTATCTTTTTGTTGTTGATTTCTAACTTCTAATTAATTTATTGTCCACTACTCAACTCTGCCACTGTCACATAAAAAGAGCCATATACCACACATAAATAAATGGGCAGAGCTGTGTGCCAATAAAACTTTATTTACAAAAACGCATGAAGGGCTGGGTTTGGCCTATGGACTGTAGTTTGCTAACCCCTGCTGGAGGGATTCTCTCTCCTCATGGCCTTTCCTGCAGGGTTGCCAAGACCTCTGTGTGTAATGGCGGAGGGCTCCAAGAGAGCAAAGGTGGGAACTGTAAGATCTCCTAAGATTTAAGCCTGGAACTCACACAGCATCACTCTCACAATAGTCTATTAGACAAAGCAAGTCACAAGGCCTGTCTAGATTCAAGTTTGAAGAAGAACACTCTACCTCTTAAGGGAAAGAGCTGCAAAAAAGAAAATTCATGGCAATATTTAGTCTCCACAGGTATCTTGACTGCCTTACTGATAGAAATGGAAGTTCAGGGATTATATATGCATTTTAATTAATAGATTATTTTTAGAAAAGTTTTAGGTAGGTTTACAGAAAATTGAGCAGATAGTACACAAGGTAACTCTTTCTCCTCTCAGTTTTCTCTTATTAACATCTTGTTTAGTATGGCAAATTTGTTGTTATTGATGAACCAATATTTATACACTATTATTGGCCAAAGCCCATAATTTACATTAGGGTTCACTTTTTTTTTTTTTTTAAGATTTTTTTATTGGGGGAAGGGGCACAGCACTTTATTGGGGAACAGTGTGTACTTCCAGGACTTTTTTTCCAAGTCAAGTTGTTGTCCTTTCAATCTTAGTTGTGGAGAGCCCAGCTCAGCTCCAGGTCCAGTTGCCATTGCTAGTTGCAGGGGATTCTGCCCACCATCCCTTGCGGGAGTCAAGGAATTGAACTGGCAACCTTGTGGTTGAGAGCCCACTGGCCCATGTGGGAATCGAACCGGCAGCCTTCGGAGTTAGGAGCACGGAGCTCTAACCGCCTGAGCCACCAGGCCGGCCTAGGATTCACTTTTTTGCATTGCACAGTTCTTTGGGTTTTCATAAGTGCATACTGTCATGCACCCACCAATTCAGCATCATACAAAATAGTTTCACTAACTGAAAAAAATCCTGTGTTCCACTTATTCATCCTCCTCTCTTACTGAGTCCCTGGCAACCACTGATCTTTTTACTGTCTTTTCTAAAATGTCATATAGTTGGAATTATACAGTATGTAGATTTTTCAAATTGGCTTCTTTCACTTAATAAAATGCATTTAGGTTCTTCTATGTCTTTTTGTGGCTTAGTAGATCGTTTCTTTATATCAATGAGTAGTATTTTATTATATGAATGCACCAAAATTTGTTTATCCATTCACCTACTGATGGGCATCTTGGTTCCTTTGTTGACTGTCTTTCCCCACCTGCACACGACCCCGTCTCCCCAGTGAACCTCTTTTCTCCCCACTATAATTTCCCACCTCTCCAGGAAGCATAGCTCGCTCTCTCCTGTATGCTCCTACTGTTCTGTATACACAATCATATTGTGGTGTCTGCAAACTCTATTGCAGTTGGTAATTTTTAATATACTTCCCCAGACTGTGAGTTCCTTGAAGCCAGGAACTATTGAGAATTTATTTCTATATCCATATGCCTGGCACTATTCCTGGCTTATTATAGACCTCTTGCTGAATGCAGATGGAAGAGCAAAGGCATAAAGAAATGTGTGGTCAAGTCTGCCAGTGCAGGCAGGCAGGTGGAAGGTTTAACAAGGGATGCAGCACTGGCATTGTGCTTGAAAGATGACATGGTGTTAGCCGGGCAGGAAAGTGGAAGGAAAGTCATTGGGAAGAGCATGGGTGAAGGTGCAGAGATATTAAGCAGCAGAGGGTAATTGGAGAGCTGCAGGGCAGTGTCTCCAGCACTGCTATGGACTGAATGTTGAAACCCTCAGCCCCAGTGTGATGCTATTTGGACATGGGGCATTTGAGAGGTAATTAGAGTTACATTGGGTCATGTGGGTGGGGCCCTCATGATGGAATCGATGCCCTTATGAAATGAAGAAGAGCCACGAGCACTCTCTCCCTATGCACGCAACGAGGAAAGGTCATGTGAGCACACGTGGAGAAGGTGGCTGTCTACAATCTAGGAAGCAGGCTCTCACCAGTAACCAAATCTGTTAGCACCTTGATCTTGGACTGCCCGGCCTCCAGGACTGTGAGAAATAAATGTCTGTTCTGAAAGCCACCCAGTCAATGGTATTTTGTTATAGCGGCCCAAGCTAAGACAAGAACCTAGCAGAGTGCTTGGCTCATAGTAGGTGCTCAATAAATGTTTGTGGATGAATGAATGAATGAATGAATGAATCCATTGACATCTTTTACTTCCTCACTGTAGGGACATTTTTGTTTATCTGTGGAGGCACTTTCATTTCTCATAATGGAAGATTGGCTTTTAATCAAAGCCTTTCCTCAGTCTGAGAGCTTTGTCTTTTTTTTTTTCTTTTGTGACTTTCAAGGAACTCACAGATCAACAGTGTAATAACAGGGCTCTCAGAGACAAGGTTGCGACTTTAAATAGTGTGAAGACCCCAAGGGCTGGACTCACGGGCAATCTGAATATTGATCACAAATTTTAAAATGGCCCTTGGGAAGTACAGCATGATTTTAGGAGAGATTTCCAATTAAGTTGGGCTGTTCAAAGCAGCTCTAGGCCTGGGAAAGCATGCATTAGAATTTTCCGAAGGCCTTTATCTCCTGAAACAGAAAATATAAATGGTAGTGGGGGAAAAACAATCAAAGTTACTGAACATGGAAATCACCACTTTGGGGTCTATGAGAACCACATCTTGTTAACTCCATGTTAGGCAAGGGAGCTTTCAGAGGTGAAGAGGCAAGTTCCAGACCGTCAAATGTCTGCCTTGCTTTATACTTGTGTGAACTCTTGTCCTGCTCCTCCTGCTGGTAGGGTACATGTTCAGACTAGCAAGGGTGGTGTCTGACATCGCCTACCAGCCCCCTGGGGAAAACCTTCCCCACAGCAGGCAGTTAATGCACTTTGGTGGGATTGAACTGAAGAGAAGGACTCCTCAGGAAGGCAGAGGGATGCACAGCGCTCTCCCTGTCATCTACTACTCTGCTCTGACTTGGAGGCAGAGAGCCTGTCTGAAGCTAGGGCTCAGACTTCTTCCCTCTGGAGGCTCTGAGTCTTCATCACATGCCTGGCACTGCAATAGGCACCTTACAGCACTATCTTGTCAACCCTAACAATAACCTTTTGCAATTGATATTATTATCCCATTTTACAGATGGAGAAATGGAGACATTGGAGACCAAACTCTCCTGAGTGGTTTTCATTCGAAAGGTTTCCAAGATCCCATCTGACCACTCCACCAGCTGAAACAGCCATCTATACTGAGTTAAAGTCATGCAGGGGCACTGCACTTAGAAAAGCTTCAATTTTGTCAAGCAAACTAAAAAGGGAGAGGCCTTCCAGCCAATCAACTCAGGGACCCATTTATTAGATTGGCTAACTGATCCTTTGAAGAGTGTAGAACAAGCGTTAAGGGTTGTTTAAGTGGGGCAGACCCAACAGTCATTCCCTTCTCCCTTTTCTTCTCCACTGGCAGAACCCACCCTACCCAAGGTTAAGGCACAAAATTCCAACAACTCACCTTCCCAGCCTCTCTTGCCTCTAGAGAAGCCATGTGAGTGGCTCTGGTCAATGAGAAGCAAAGGGAGCTCTCCTAAGAGACTTATGAATAAAACTTCCTCTATAAGAAAGAGAGTGACCCCCAAGAAAAGCTCTCTTTCTCCCTTTAGTTCCTTCATGCTTTAGATGATATCATGTGATGATGGGATATCTTGACTATTTTTGTGATTATGAGCAACCAAATATATATATGTTTAAGGATGGCAGAGTGGGTAGATGGCTGGAGCATGGGTTCTCAGAGACATTATTAGTGATGAGATCACTTATCTCCAGACTACCTTTTTTGGTGAGATGATGAAATATCGTTATTGTTTAAGGCATTGCTTGTTGAATATTCTGAATTGAGTGTGTCCAACATTCTCTGAAAGCAGTCTGACTTTTGAACTTGTGGAGAAGGAAATATGGGCAGTGACAAGTCCTGAGGAATAACATTGTTGGGGTGGGGTGTTGAGGACGGGGAGAAGGTCAAGATCAGCGGCCCAGGGCACTGAAGCAGAGGGTGATGAGGATGGCAAATGAAAACAAATCTGGACTTCAGTAGGGAGAGACATTATTTGAGAAGACAATTACAATAAGGGGGGGCAGGTTACCACAATAGGGAGAATGCTCTGACCACGAGGTTAGTGAGTGTCCCAACAGTCAGTCGGAAGGGAATTTGCTTTTACAGGAAGGAGGAAAGAACCCAGTGTGGGGGAAGGGGATGTGTGGCGTGTGTCATGGGACAGTTGATTAAGGAATGATTTTCCCTGAGGTCAGACAATTCTTTGGCAGAGTCCTTGAATTAAAAAAGAGTTGTTCCATGTTCTAATGCTCAAGGGTGGGTCAAAGTTCAGGGACCTGGAGGAAGAAGAGAAACCTGATTAAATTGGTCAAGTCAAGTTAGGGGGCATTTTGTCCAGATTGGTCAGTGGGGGTCATCAGTTCAGCTAATCATGTGTGAGACGAAGACTGGATGGGGCGGGTGTGTGTTTGGCCTTGTCACAGGTTAAACAGGGAGTCATCTGTGAGTCTTAGCTAAGTCATGTGAGGAAGGATGGTTTTTGCAGTGAGACATTTCTTGGGACACAAAAGTGGAGTGGAGGTGAGGTGGAGATTTCTTAACTGTCGTGGTTTTCCAGGTGTACAAGGCTCAGTGAAGTTCAACATTGTCAAGGGAGAAACTGAAAAGGTAAAATCAGGCCTCAGGGCTGAATTCAAGAGGCCACTGAACCATCCAAAAGTATCAGGGGACCCAGGGACACACAGATGATTCAGACGTGGTTCTCTTAAGGAGCATAGTGTAGGAGAGAAGATCTGAACATAGATACCTGCCAAAGGTCTCCATGACATCTGTGGTCTGCTCTCACAGGGCTTTCCAAGCACTCAGATTCTGTTTTCTTTGGGGACCACCTGAGCCTTGCAAACTGCCTGCCCAGCAGCAGACCCATATTCTCTGAGCATGTTTGCAAAACCCAGGAGGATCAAAAGCAGAAAAGGGAGAGGTTTTCCAGAACTCGAGCCTTCACTCAAAAGTGTTAAAGGATTAAACAATTCAACAGCAAAATCCCAAAGAATCCCTCTCAGAGATGCTGCATCTTGATTTTTGCTTTCTTCCTCTGAAAAGTACATGGGAAGTCTCATCTGTTATATCACACTTTAGCCTAGATGGGGGCAGGTATAGAGATTGTCATCATTCAAGCAAAAACCCGGATGCCGTGAAAGGTGCAGTCACTTTAATTAGGTAACACAGCAGGTCATTGCTGAACCTCAAGAAAATTGTTTGGTCTTATTCTGGTTTCTGTTTCACCAGGCTTTTACCAATGCCCCAGTTATGGCCTCTCTGAAAGTGGCTAGAAGCAGGGGTTGGGTTGCAGGTGGGCAAAAAGCAGAGCCAAATGCTGCTCCCCAGAAGAGAGATGGGCAATAATAACAACAAAAAAAATTATATTTCAACTTATTTCACAAAACTGATGTAAAAACATCAAGTCCCCTGCCTAAGCATCACTATTATTAGCACAGGGCAATAACATTTACAGTCCTTAGCGATGCAGCTTGAAGATAAATATACCAGAAAGTCTGGACCTCCATATGGCCATAAGAAAACCCTCTGAATATCCCATTTGAAATAATTTTTTCAGAAGTTATCACCAGAAACTTCCTCAATTATGCAGACTTCTTAGGGTGATACAGGTGTTTGACTTTGAAGAGGACACAGGCTGACTGTACTTCTTCTTTTTACATTAGACTTTCCCACTGGTTGTGTGGCTGTCTTTATGTTCTACATCTTCCTTCTTTCTTCCTTTCATCCACATCCCTTCCTCTAGCTCTAGCATCTCAGACATCATAGTAGAGATGGCTAATTATTTCTCAATATGCATTCTCCTTTTCTGCCTTCAGGAGAATGCTCACGTTTTTATTGAGGATATAGCTGCTCAGGTAAAAACTATATTTCCTAGACTCTCTTGCAGCTAGTGTGTCCATATGACTCTTCTTGCCAATGGTATGTGAGTGAAAGTGGTGTATACAATTTCTGAGAGTATTAGGTTGGCGCAAAAGTAATTGCGATTTAAAAGGTTAAAAATAATTGCAAAAACTGTGATTACTTTTGCACCAATCTAATACAATTACAGAAAAGAAGTATGTCGTGTCCCTCCTCTACTTCCTTCCTCCTTTCCTCTGTTTGGAACATGAATATGATGGAAGGAGTTGGAGTAGCCATTCTGAGCCATGAGATGGAAGCCTTATACTGAGCAATGTTTTCAGCAGAGGGACAGGGTAGAAGGAGCCTGGGTCCCTGACGTTACTGAGCTACCATAAAAACCTAAACTCTCTGTCTAAACTTTAAGTAAGAGAAAAATGAACATCAATATTGTTTAAGCCACTGTATTTGGTGGTGGGGGGTGGATCTCTATTATAGCAGCTTAGCATGTTTCCTAACTTAAGTCATGGTTAAATCTTTTTTTATTTTTTAAGTTTTTTTTTTTTTTATTGGGGAAGGGGAACAAGACTTTATTGAGGAACAGTGTGTACTTCCAGGACTTTTTTCCAAGTCAAGTTGTTGTCCTTTCAATCTTAGTTGTGGAGGGTGCCATTCAGCTTCAAGTTGTCCTTTCAGTCTTAGTTGTGGAGGGTGCAGCTCAGCTCCAGGTACAGTTGCCGTTGCTAGTTGCAGGGGGCACAGCCCACCATCCCTTGCGGGAGTCGAACCGGCAACCTTGTGGTTGAGAGGATGCGTCCCAACCAACTGAGCCATCCAGGAGCTCAGCAGTACCTCAATTCAAGGTGCCATGTTCAATCTTAGTTGCAGGGGGCGCTGCCCACCATCCCTTGGGGGACTCGAGGAATTGAACTGGCAACCTTGTGGTTGAGAGCCCAGTGGCCCATGTGGGAATCGAACCAGCAACCTTCGGAGTTAGGAGCACAGAGCTCCAACCACCTGAGCCACCAGTCCAGCTCATGGATAAATCTTTAAAGACAGCTATGGGCAATATTCAGGATGGACAATTAATGGGCAACAGATTGGAAATCAACAAAGAAACTCACCCATCTTTGACTTTTGTTCGTCAAGAATCTCTAGGAGTTGAAAAAGCAATCAGAGAAAAGCATGTCTCATTTGGTGACATCTGTGAGCCAAAAGAAATATGGAATGGAGAGGTTTTGATGGAATGGAAGGATCTGAAAGTAAGACAGATCTGACTGACTTTTTAGGTCTGTGGCCTTGGGTAATTCTTAACCCTTTTATCAGTTTCCCTTTCTATGGAATGGATACACTACTTATTAACTTGGCTATTTTGAGAATCAAGTAAGACCATATGTTTAAAGATAAGTATAGCATAAATGAAAGGGCCAGGAGTCTGGATGAATCTCATCTGCCATTATCTTGCTCGGTTGCCTTGGGCAAGTCACTACACTTCTCTGGGCCTGTTGTTTATCTCTCAAATGATGAAATTTAGACTAGATTATCTCCGAGGTCCTTTCCTGCTCAGACATTCTATGATTCAAAAAAATCAGGCTATAAATTATGACAGAGAATCAGACTTTAAAACAACACTTTACCAGAGCTGACATAGCTGGCTGTGGTGCCTGAGAGTTGTTATGTACTCATATATCTCTTCCCAACTCTGTAGTCGGAAAGGTCATAATGGCAGCTTAAACTAAGCCATGGTGGAAGAATTTATACCACAGAAATTGGCAAATGCTATAAAACAGGGCACCCCTTCCTCTGCAGAAAGCTACTTGTTACACGTTTACCAGCATACAAGGAAAGAAAAGTGAAGGGTTTACATGTCTTCATGCTTCAAGTAGCAAATATAACTAATAAAGCTCAAGATGAGAATGTACAAGTCTGTATACAGAGAGCTGACAGGGAGGAATTAGAAGTTAGCCAACTCCTGGACCCTAGGTGCCCAGGTTCAGCTCTGCGTTGCAGTAAATATGCCCCCTGTGGCATGAAGGAGTTACTACCTCTCCCTCAGTGACCAGGTTACCTGGCCTGTGCTGTTGTTACCTCAGATGTGCCATTTTGTAATTTAATTAAAACCAGAGGCTTGAGATAATGGAATGGTTGTGCCTGAGGCCCCAGCCTGGGTGGAAGGTGGACCCCTGGAAGCAGGAAAAAAGATCTTCCAAGACACTAAGTGATCAGGAGCCGTCCTAAAATTACTCCAGGTAATCCAAACAGTGTAGTTACCTAAGCCCCTGACTCATCTAGTCAAGTAGGTAGGACCTGTGGCCTGGAAAATGTTTGGAGATCCTAGGCCCACTCACTCATTCTCACCACTTAGAGTGTCTTCTCAATGTGTGTTTTGAGGAATAGTTAGTTGTTCCTTGGTATGCTAGTAGAACTCCCTTCCTTTCCCCAAGAGTAGTTCATAGTTAAATAACTTTGGATTTTACAAAGTAAATAGGTTCTTTATGGCACTACTTCTGAGAGATTCGAATAGGCTAAAGTAGCACCTCTCAAAGTGGTCATGCATCAGATTTTTAAACTTCCAATCAACAGCTGGTCCTACGGCCCCTATGTGCAACTTACGATGCAAGTTTGCCAGCACCCAACCTGGATCAACCCTGTTCAATAAGATGAGATCATGGCTCATGCACTTGAATGTCCTAGCAATGTCCAGTTGTGATAATGGTCTCTCATCGCTTAATGCCAGGTTTTGTACTTATCACTTGTGATCCAGTGACAGTTTGTGGCACAGTGTGTGGGTCTTACTCTGAGTACCACTGTGCTAAGTACCTGGCTGTCCTCCTCTGAAGGGAGTATGCTCCTGTCCCAATAAATCCTCCTCCCTCTCCCTGGGATTCCCAGGTTCAAGCTGGTCATTGAGGAGTGCGTCCTGCGGTTGCCGGAAGTGCAGCTCAGCCAGAGCTGGACATCTGCACCCAAGCTGGTGGGGAATTTCCTGACCCAGCCCAGTACAGAAAAAATGGAATCTCCAGAATCCAAACTTGACTTTGATATGAAAGGACAAATGAGCACCAGTCAAGTCCCCAAACACAGAGGAAAACAAGGTGCATCCAGCGCTTCCTTTCTGTCCTCCACAGGCTCGTAAATGCAGAAAAGACACAGCAGCCTTCCAGTTGGATTTCCACGAAGGCCTCTGCAATAGGAAGTCCTTCCAAGGCAGCAGAGACTATCTCATTGTCTCTGGGGAAAAATATGTTCACTCCCATCCAAGGCCACTGCCACACAGGCTAAGGGTCTCGTCGTCTATAAGACTTGGCAGAGGCAGCAGGGCCTGGATCCATCTCTGGTCTCCAGATTTATTTCTCCACAGCTTGACAGGTGGGTGCCAGGGCAAGGCAACTATTGCTTCCCTTCACTTTCTTTCCCTTCCACTTCCTTCTCCTGTCATACATCCTCATTGGAAGTCAAGTGTAAATAGAAGGCTCTGACTACCAGGTCAGGCTGCTGTCAGGGTTTCCCCTTCTCTCTGAGATGTTCACTGTCCCTGCCAACTCTTTATTCTGTACCTGTCAGAGCTGGCTCCCTCAAATCTCTGTATGGACAGATTCCCTCCTCGGTGAACACTACCAGTGACCCGAGAAGTGCTTGGAATCGGGCTCTCTCTTTCCCAGCAGAGACAGTTTCGACTGGATGTTTTTCCTCATTGTTTCACCAGCCTCTTCTTTAGTGTGAGGAACAATTTATTCATGAGGCGGGTACAAGGCCAGTTATGGGGAAGGAGGGGCTGTGAACGATTCTGTCAGGTAAAGGATGCTAGGATTGCCCCCAGTGCCGTGTCTCTTGATATATTCCTACATGGCTTCAAAACTGGTCCAGATATATACAGTGATGGAAGGAGAACTGACTCTGGGTGGTGAACACATGATGCAATATACAGACGATGTATTATAGAATTGTACACTTGAAACCTATGTAATTTTGTTGACCATTGACACCCCAATACATTTTAAATTTTAATAAAAAACTGGTCCAGATGGAGTGAAGCCCCCGGGGAAGGTTGGGTGTTAGGTGGTGTTGGGTTTTGGAGTCTCCCTAATGTTAAGTGGAGGTGTCTAGCTGGCATGTGTGGAGGAGAGATGCAGGTCATTTGTGTAGAAATGACAGTTGACACCATGGGAGTCAGGATGGAGATCTCTGAGGCAGGCTGTGTGGAAACAAGGAGCGAGCCTGGGAGAACACTCACAGTTAGTGAGAGAAGTAGCAAGAAGAGTTAGGAAAGCAGGTTGGAAAGGGGAAAATGGAGGAGTAAGTAGGTAGGAAACTGGAGGGAGATAGGGCCTCATCGGGACAGCGAGGTGAGAATCAACAGTGTTGTGTTGCCAAGAGATGCAGAAGGTTGAAGACTGACAAAAGGAAATGATTGGGGATTAAGGTGGCTCTGAGCAAGGCAGCCAGGTGTGGCTTGCAAGCTGCGCACCTCCAGGGGCGCTACCCACACCCTCATCTGTGGGAATGGTGACCCTGGAGTTGCACAGTGTCCCTATTGCGGCTAGCTCTGCTTGTGAGAATCTTGTCAGGCAGGGGGTAAAGGAAGAAGGCCCGCTGTAAGCTGCTGTGGTGTCAGTGAGAGGTGAGGCGGGAGCTGGGGCCAGAGAAGTTTGAAAGGGGTCTGGGAGAGAAACAAAGAAAAGAATGGCAACTAGAAAGGTGTCGGGCTTGAGGGGAAACAACGTATTTTCCACCGGAACTATAGCTGGGACTTGGAAATTTGAGGATATTTTAGACAAAGGAAAAAACAGCTAAGTGGGTGAGATAACAGATGAGGGACAGTGGAAGGAGGGAGATAAATCCGCCGTTCATTCAGGAACAGATATTTATTGCTGGCCTCCTGTGTCTTTGCTTTTTTTTAAATTTGTTTTTTAATTACAGTTGACCTACAATATTATATTAGTTTCAAGTGTACAACATAGTGATTAGACATTTATATATACCTTATAAAGTGATCACCCTGGTAAGTCTAGCACCCATCTGACGCTATACATCGTTATTACAATATTATTGGCTATATTTCCTTTGCTATACTTTACATCCCTGTGACTATTTTTATAACTGGCAACTTGTGCTTCTTAATCCCTTCACCTTTTTTGTCCATCCCCCCAACACCCCTCTCATCCCACGACCATCAATTTGTTTTCGGTATCTATGAGTTTGTTTCTGTTTTGTTCGTTTATTTTATTTTTTAGACTCCACACGTCAGTGAAATCATACGGCATTTGTCTTTCTCTGTCTGACTTATTTTACTCAGCGTAATACCATGTTGGTATTGTGCCAGGTCCATCCGTGTTGTTGCAAATGGTAAGATTTCTTTGTGTGTGTGTGTGTGTGTGTGTGTGTGGCTGAATAATATTCCATTGTGTATATGTACTTTATCCATTCATCTACATATTTTAGCATCTCTTCTTTTCATTGTTTGCTGTAACACAGCTGTGGAGAGACACCAGCTCCTGGCTCTCACAGAGCTTACATGTAGTGGTAAGTGGTATAAAAGAGGGGGCTAGCTGGGTGGGGTGGGGTTAGATTTGTGAGTTAGGGTAGGCTTCTCTGAGGAGGTAAACTTTAAGCTAAGTCCTGGAATTTGACAATGGGCTCACCCTGTGAAGACCAGGGAGAAGTGTATACCTGGCAGAGAGAACCGCCAGTAGAATGGTTCCAAAATGGAAATTGAGCCTAAGATATTTAGGAGACAGCAAGAGGCCAGTGTGGCTGGAGCATAGAGGTGGAAACGGGTGTGAGGTGAGGCAGGAGTAGCAGGCAGGGCCCAGGTCATATAGGGCCTCTCAGACTATGGAAATAATTTTCCATGAGAGAGTACAAGTGCCACGTACACCAAGGGTGCCAAAGAAATGCATACAAGTGGACACTTTGGTCAATGTTGCTCAAGCAGTAGTTCGCTTTAATCAGAAGTGTCTGGACGCTGATAGTAACCACTTTGAGCACCTCTTGTAATTGCAGAAGTCAAACGTGACTTGTATTCATCTTTTGTTATCGGTATATAATTTTAATAGTTTTTTTCCTTTCTTAGAACGTGTATACATTTTTTTTTCACCCTCTGTATAACATTTATCTTCTACTCTAGCCTGAGATCTCCTTGAGGCTCTTATTCATCTCGTTAGCCTGGCATGTAGTAAAACATTATGGCTTGAGAGAAAGTCTCCTTTTAAGTCAGCCACCAGCAACATGTCCTACCCAAGTCAAGAAGACTTTAAATTCATGGCTTCTTAGAAGAGTCTCCCAAGTCAGGTCCAATGGCTGGGCATTTCCATAGGCCCTTACAAATGTTGTTTTTGGGGACATTGAACCTTTTGTTTCTCCTGAGTTACCTTACCTACATAAACATCTGCCACGCAAAAATTTCCAGGTAGATTAAGTTAACTTTGATGCCCGCCTGCCTTTCTTTCTGGATCCTTTTCAAATCCAACCTGGATCCTTGCATTTCCTTACGGTATCCCTTCTCCTTCCCCCCTGCTCTTGTGCTGCTTCTTACTACTCAGGCTTCTTGGGTCATCTCGAAAACTGCACCCCTTATTTTCCAGCCTTTGCCGTATCCCCATGAAAATGTCTGGTCCCTTAATGCAAACATTAGCAAGAAGGCAATCAGACTGAAAAAAATTCATACTAAAGTGTTAGTGACTAATATCACCATCACACTACTGAGGGTATTTGATTTTGTACAAAGGGATGATCTGCACCCAAACTATAGCATGTGCTCAGGGTATTTAGGACATGTGGCTGCCAAGGGATAAGTTTTAGAAAGATAAGCGCAAGATCTGACAATGTTGAGCCGTTCTGGTCCCCCCAGCATCTGCTATGCAGGTGCCTGCTTATGCCTCAGGCTGGTTTGGTTTCTGGATCTAAAAGGACAGAAGAGACAATTTTCCACTTTAACAAGTCAAGGTTGAAGTAGCTTTGTGGTCTGAGGACAGGCTGTGAAGCACAGTGTGATTCTCATAAGGTCTGTAATGCTCAGCACTGTCCACCCAATCCCAAACCAGCTTCTCTGCTTGGAGTTAAAAATAACAGCCCCGCTGAAAAAAAGGAGGGATGAAGAAACATATGTTGGACACCCCCTATGAGTATCTCATTTACTCTTCGTCATAACCCCATGATACAGATGCTAATATTGTCCCCTTTTTCCAGATGAAACTGAGGCTCAGGGATATTTAGTGACTTTCCCAGGGTCACACACACAGTACCTTAAAGAGCTGGGATTCAAACTCAGGTCTGTCTGAATTTGAAGCTCTAATCCCCCTACTATGCCTCAGGCTTCAAATTTGATCCTGCTTTAGTGTTAATCGTCCTGGCAGGGGCATTCTGAGAACGAGCTGCCACTCTTCCACTTATCGCCTTTGTGATTTACTTCCTCTTTTTGGGCCTCAGTTTCCTTATCTGGAAAACAGGGAGACAGACTCAGTTATCCCAGGGCCCCTCTCTACCCTGAGCATCACGGTGTGGGGTGATCCTTTCTTTGATACGTGACTCATCTGATCTGCCAATGTCAGCAGTGCCCTGAGCCCTTTAGTACTCAGCTCTTTGGAAAGAGAATGGCAAGGGGTAGGCCACCTTGGACCAGCTTCCGGCAAGTCCACAAAGGCCTGGAGACATGTGATGCCCTGGGGTGCATTCAGCTAAACCTGGGATCTCCTGGCAGAGGGACAGTCTGCACAACTCGTGAACATGGCTTGAGCCCGCGGCTCAGTGAGCCCCGGAGCCTTCTACACTTCCTCTTGAAGTCACTTCCAAGGTGGTTGAGAGTATTGGTGTGTTTTTCCTCTCTGCGTTTGAAAGCCAGAGGTCAGCTCAAGTGTAACTCTGACAGATGACATCTGGTCCTTGTTTGGAAACACCCTTTTCAAATCCAACCTGAAATGGGATTAACAGAACAGCTTGGCTCGTTTTCAGGACGGTCATTTGATGAACCTCCCCAAGCTCATTTGAAGGAAGTGACAGAAAAGAGTGAGATTTCAAATTAGGGAAATTGGCGACAGGCTCTGCTCAAAATCAGCCTCCCCACCTCCAGCCTGCCGACCGCAGAAAACAAAAGCTCCAGAGTAGGAAAGTGACACAGCGCCACCTCCCGGCAGCTGCCTGGCCAGTTGAGGCCTCTGGCTGAAGCAAGGTCTCCCCAGGTTCAGGGCCTGCCCAAAGCTTGGGGAGGTTAGACCTGTCACTGGGCTCCCAGGAGATGGGGACGGAGAGTTGTCAGAGCTACATGTGTTGTCAGTTCACGATGTGTGTATATGTGTGTATTCATGTGTCATGCACATATGCAGCCGAAGTAGGATTATCTTGTCTTATGAGGGGCAACTCTCTCCTTCACTTGATTTTAGGCAGGTTTTTTGTTTGTCTGTTTGTTTGTTTGTTTGTTTTTGTTTTAAGGACAAGATCACAGTGGTTAGAATATGGACTCGAGTCAGATAGCCTGGGTTTAAACCTCAGTTTTTTCACTTAATAACTGTGCAATCTTGGGCAAGTTACTTAATCTCTCTGTGCCTGTTTCCTTTCCTATAAAATAACAATAATAAGAGTATCAACCACAGAGGGTCACTGCAAAAACTAAAGATCTGATACATGAAAAGTGCTTAGCACAGTGCCAGACCCATTATAAGCACTCAATACATATTAGCTATTATTATTATGTTAATAATAGATTAATAACAATCATTATAGTAATGACTCTTATTCAATTAAACATAGTTCATATATATTTCTTTCTTCTTTACACCCACCCATTAGGCCCATTTCTAATTCGTTATTGGCTGATACGGTCCATGCAGATGTTTCCAGTTCAAGGACAATAATACTAAATCCACAATTTTGTTGAAGTAACTGACCCTGTCCAAATCTATACCCTAACTTCATATAGGCTCCCTGGCAGAATCTGAGAGTCGCCCTTGGGGAACACCCATGTCTTTTGTTTTGTAAAGTAGCCAGGCAAGGCAGCTGGACAGTTGGTGCTTCTGAGTAAACCTGGGAAAGCTAGTGGGTCTGGGGATAATACACACCCCCTTCACATGTTGGACTGAGAGTCAACTCATAGGAGAATTGTAGTCCTGGATTTTCCCACATCTATCTGCAGAGCACTCCAAGCATGCTGGTGAATCAGGGAAGGGCTCCGTTTCAAGCCTTCCTGCTCCATTTGAACCAGAAGGGTCTCTCAGAAGTTCTGTCTTGGGGTCAGACTGGGCTCCCTGATCCTGACGGAAAGTCTTCTCAACCTAGAGAAAAGATGGGGAGGCGAGAGGCTGCCAAGACCAGATGCTGGCCTTTCCGAAAGTCAACCATAAATCAAAGCCTCCAAGGTTGCCGCGTGTCACAGACACCAGCTCCAGAGTCTCTAGGGGGTCCTGGGCTTCATGACAGGAGACCAGCTCTTTCCCAGCCCGTCTGCTGCAGGGAAGAAGACCAGTATGTGGGCTGTCCATCGCCACTGAGGAAGTTGTCCTGCTGTTTAATGAGGTTTAACTCACCCTCTAAAGGAGTGCCTGGCCCAAACATCTGTCTCATCAAAGGGGTCAGAGTCTTTGAGACACAAAAGCTTCTCTCAGCGCCTCCATTCTCTGGTTTTTATTGCTCTCCATTCCATTGATGTGCTGGAACAGACATGACTTTGCCACTACACATGCACCTGGAGAGCACAGCCAGTTTTCAGGATGAGGAAGGAAGGGGAGCGAGGGAAAGTCCCTTGAATCCCCTCAGACTTTGCTCTTGGCCTTCTTCTGTACGGTAGACTTAGGCATGACTCACCTGCTTCAGAATGTGTTCTTAGCCAATCCCCGATGTGCTTTAAACCTCCAAATCTCAAGATAATGGTCCTAAGGGAACTGGGAGGAGTTGCCATATCTCAGGCCTGATAAATAATCTGCTTGTGGGGCACAGCAGGCAACTAAAAAGAGCAAATCCCAAACTGGAGACCTTCAGAGTGGTGCCCAAGCACCTGGAAGTCATGGGGAGTTTTGCAGAAAACCAGGAAGCATTAATATTTTAACTTTAGAGGTTTAAAAATATAATTGGCAACTACATCTGGCCATGGAGTTATAAGTAGCCCCAGCCATAGTCTGCTGTTTGACTTTGAACTGGTTACTCCACATTTCTGTGTCTGTTTCCTCATCTGTCAAAGGGACTCATAATACTGGTGTGAGGACTAACTGGCAAAAAATTATGTATTTCATCTCATTGACATACATAATTATGTGCTTGGCACATTGCAGGCACTGGATCGATGGTAGCCAAGTAAGAAAAGTTTAAGAAAAATGTATCGGAAGAAGCTAAATTGAGAAATGCCTTTCCATTGAAATTTTTTGTTTGTTTTTGTAAATTGGGAGAAGACTGCCAGTGTTTGATGACAGTGGTGGGGTATCGTGGCCCAGTTAGTGTAGCATAAGAGGCATTGTGCTAGGCCAGGGTTCTCATCCTCCTCTGGGTGTGACAACATACCTGACTAAATAGCGTGAGGATGCCCACACACTGGCACGAGTACAATCAATGTCATATAAATGACAAGTTCAAAGCCCGACTCCATCACCAACCAGCTTCATGACCTTGGGCAAATGATTTAAACTCCTGAGTCTGAGAACCAGCAATATTAATAGTATTTACCGCAACGGTTTGTAGGGGTGAGTGGGTGAATGTGATTGTGTGCCTAAAACACTGAGGACAGGGCTGAGCCCAAAGTAAGCGCTCAATCAAAAAGGAAAACAAGGTGGCTATGAATTATGCATGGTTTTCAGCCCCATCTTTCTCCCACTCAGGGAAGCAATTTAGAAAGTAACATTGCTGTGGGGATAAACTTGCAACTGCTCAAAATTGTTTCAAACTCATTCACACATATTGCTGTAGTCATTACCAGTAACAAATTGTGAGCAACCTCATAACTAATATCCAGCAGGAGTTCTCAAATGCGGGTGGGTACCATACTTTTCTCCAGGCTGCATGAAATCTGTATTAGTTTCCTATGGCTGCTATAACAAACTACCATGAACTAAATGGCTTAAAACCACACAAATTTATTATCTTACAGTTCTGGTGGTCAGAAGTCTAAAATAGGTCTCAATGGATAAAAATCAGGGTGTTGGCAGGGCTGCGTTCCTTCTAGAAGCTCTATGGGAGAATCATTCCTTGCCTTTCTCAGCTTTTAAAGGCTGCTTCATTCCTTGGCTTGTGGTCGCCTTACAACTTCAAAGCCAGCAGCGGTCAGTTGAATGCCATCTTTCTCATCATGCCATCTCTTTGTTTCTCACTCTTCTCGCTCCCTCTTCCCCATTTAAGGCCCCTTGTGATTATACTGGGCCCATCCCAGTAATGCAGGATAATCTCTCTATTTTAAGGTCAGGTGATTAGCAACTGTAATTGCATTTGCAACCTTAATTCCCCTTTGTCATGTAATATAATATATTCCTAAATTCTGGGAATTAGGATGTGGATATTTTGGCAGGGTGCAAGGGAGGCCCTTTTTTTTTTTTTTTTTTTTTTTTTTTACCTACTACATGGGATAATCTTGAATCTTAATTTTAAATAATTTAAATTTTGTTCATACATGTTGCTGCTTTAATCATTGTCAGTTACAAATACTGTGAATAACTCCACAATTGATATTGATCAGAAGTCCTCAAATGATGGTGTTTTTCAGGTTTTATGAAATATGAAAAGATAGGAAAATTTAGTAATTTTTTTTCACAAAGCTAAATTTATTCCATTTAAAGGACTATTCTTTTAGTATTAAAATGATAGCAGCAGATGATAGTTGGCTTTTTTATTTTTTAACTTACTTGGCAAATATACAAGTTGATACCTCAATAAGTCAAGATCCAAGAGCTTTTGGGGAGGGAGAGGATTTTGCTGGCCTGTGTAATTCAAAGGATGGGAACCTTCACTATCCTCTAGAAGCCCTGCTTCCAGCCCACAGTGCCTGAGGCCATGAAACTTTCCACATACTTCAGGGCCTCCTGCCCTTCTCTGCCCTTTTTCCCATACTTCCCAGGGCTTATCGAGGCAAGCCCTGGTCAGTTCAAAGCCACAGGACTAGGTCTGAACCCCTCCTCTAACAGGGGACAAGTCTCTCCTCAGTTTCCCCATCCAGAGAATTAGAATGATGGAAAATCCACCCTGCCCTTTTCACAGGATTGCAAGGGGAATCAAAAGAGGAAAGTGCGGTAAACTGTGAAGTGCTGTACAAATAAGAATGATTGTGTTTATAACTGAAACTTGGACTCTCAGTTTCTGGATCTTTCTTTGGTGTTTTCTGAGAAGTGGATGAAAGAAAATGAGAAGGCCCTAGGGGGTAGAATTAAACACTTAGGGAATAGTGGTAGAAAGGTGGCATTTTTTTTCTCTCTAAAAACAAACCCCTAGTTTTATAATTGTGGCAAAATACACATAACATAAAATTTACCATTTTAATCACTTCTAAGTGTAGAAGTTCAGTTGTGTTAATTTTTATTTATATTGTTGTTTACCAGTTTCCAGAACTCTTTCGTCGTGCAAAAGCGAATATCCATTAAACAATCCCCCCATTTCTCTCTCCCCAGCCCCTGGCAACCACCATTCTACTTTCTGTCTCTACGAATTTTATTACTCTGGGTACCTCATATAAGTGGAATCATACAGTATTTGTCTGTTTGTGACTGTCTTATTTCACGTAGTATGATGTCTTCAAGGATCATCCATGTGGTAGCATGGGTCAAAATTCCCTTCCTTTTAAAGACTGAGTAATATTCCATTGTATGTATATATATATATTGTACAATATATCCATTGTATGTGTATATATATATATATCACATTTGTGTGTGTATATATATATATATATATATATATATATATCACATTTTGTTTATCCATTCATCTGTCAATGTACACTGGGTTGCTTCCACCTTTTGGCTACTGTGAATAATGTAGGAGTACAAATATTTCTTTGAGACCCTGCTTTCAATTCTCTTGGATATACATGGAATTGTTGGATCATATGATATCATTAATGTTTTGAAGAACTGCCATGTTATTTTCTATAGTGGCTGTAACATTTTATATTCTCACTAACAGGGCACAAGAGTTTCAATTTTTCCATGTCCTCTCCATGTCCTTTTCCATGTCCTTTGCCATGTCCTCTCCAAGACTAGTTATTTTTTGTTTTTTTGATAGTAGCCATCCTAATGGGTGTGAAGTGGTCGCAGTTTATTTTTTTGATCACAAAAGTGATCAAAAGTGAATACATAGTCATAGTAAAATATTCAAAAAGTATAGAAAGGCAAAAACTGAAACACAAAACTCACCTATTACTTCCCCTACTTCCTAGAGGTAATCACAATCATACTTCTTTGTAGATATGTCCAGAAAATGCCATGTAAGGGCATTTATGTCATGTACCTTTTTTTATTACATGAACAAATTTATACTGTGCGTACCATTCCATGCTTTATTTCACTTGGAAGTCTCTTTATGTCCTCATCTATAGATTGACCTCAGTCCTTTTCATAATCACATAACATTCGTTGTATAAATGAGCTACAATTTAAACAATTTACTACTAGTGGAAACTTTGCTGTTTTCCAGAGCTTTTTCCCCCCAGAATTTTCTTTTCTTTTTTTAATTAAAAGAAGTGCCAGTGATGAGAGACTGTACAGCCTTATAATATGAGTACAGACTCTGCTGCCTGCCTGCTAAGGTTCATATTCCAGCTCTACCACTTAATAGCTCTGGGATGCTGGGCAAGTGATTTAACCTCTCTGTGCCTCAGTTTCCTCATCTCAAAAATGGGAATAATAATAATAGTACCTACCTACTAAGGTTATTTTCAGGGTTAAATGAATGAATATATGTAAAGTTCCTACAACATAAGGTGTGGTGCACATGTTAGCTGTTATTCTGCTTTAGTCAACATTCTTGAACATATATATTTTTGTACACTTCTTGAGGATTTACGTAGGACAAGTTGTTAGAAGTCAAAGTGCTTGGTATAATTTTTTTCTTACCATAGACATTTTTAAAAAACAAATTGTCACTAGCAGGAAGACCAAAATAGTTCATACAACCTGTGACATGATAGCTTTGAATATGATTAGAAAGCACAAAATTGTCCTCCAAGAGGGTTGCACCAACCATCAAGATGCTTGTAAGGCCCCCAAGCCCATCCCTTCTACTCATGTTCCTCAACATCTGTCTTCTCTTCCCCTAACACCAGCCATGCCCCCTGTCTCTTTCTGCCTGAAGAGAAGGAGCTGGAAGAGATGGATACGCCAAGCCCTGCCCTGGGACCTTTTGTAAGGGTGAGCATTTGCTGGGCACTTTCCACTCTGCTGTCGAGCACTTCTCTGTGTGATACCCAGCTCTGTCCCCTCCCCATTCCCATCCACTGCCACAAGAAGCCTGCCAGTCCGCCATCCCCACCGGCAGCACCTCTCTCTTCTCTTCAGTCTCTGTCTCGTGTCTCTGGTGACCATACCATGGCACTTGAATATGATGATATACCAAAGCTTACCAAGCCACTATGAAGGGCAACCTTGTTTTCTCAGGCCCTCCTGGTCTTGTGTTCTCTCTGGAAATATGTCTTAATCATGTCTGTTAATCATGAAGCAGTTCACGCTCCCTGTTTAAAAAAAAAAAAGGCAAGCTATACAAAGGTATGGACCAAGGTCAAAGCAAGTTTTCCCACTATCTTATGTCCCCCAAAATGATTATCATTAGTCATTTGCTAAATATTCCCTTAGACATTTTAAACATGCATATATTAATATTTTTCAATGTAATCATATTACACATATTCTGTAACCCACTTTTTTCTCTCAACAATGGGCGTCTTTCCATGCTAATGCATACAGACCTATTTTAATGACTGAATGACATTCTGGAAGTCTTCTTATTAAAGAAATACTTCTTGACCTTGGTTTTCCCAATTTCAAAGGGGGCATTCCTTTTTGAAGAGGAGTGTGGTGTGGTAGCAAATGAACTAGACCTACAGTTGGAAGGTTGGTTCTTGGCTCAGCTCCCTGTGCGTCCTTGAATGACTAACTACTTTTCTCTGTTAGAAATGCAACAGGACTGTGCGTGTGAAAGTACGGGAGTGTTATTTCCATGAAACCAGTGAAGTCTTGGGTAACAGGATTTAATACAAGATGGTCAAGCAGTGACATGATGCTGTGGCATCCTTCAGAAGAGGTGCTTCTGTTTTTCCCCAACAATGGAGCTGTCTGAAGACCATAGGGAACCCAGACCCATGAACTCACTGTGTGTTGAGCTAGAAGGAGAGCACAGCTTATCTGTCTCATAGCCTTGGTTCTTAGGGACGGGCGGTGACCTGCCAGAGGTCAAAGCAGGCCCAGAAACCCGATCACTCTCCCAGTTCAGTGCTCTCCCAGCCCCTCCACACAGCCAGCCCTGCTACAGAAAAGAGAGGACAGATTCTGGCCAGAGTTGGGGAGGTGGGCAAAAGGGGCTGGGTGCCTTCTTGGCAATGTCATCATGGTTCAAGGACGAGATACCCTCCAGGGTAAGTGTGGGGAGGGCGATGGCCTGGGAGTCCAGAGACTTGGAATATGGTCATTTTCTGCTACTAACCTTCATCAAGTCACTTCAGGCCTTAGTGCTCTTATCTGTGAAATGAGGGGTTTGGGAACTATGATGTCTAGGGACTTTGATTCATTTGTTCAATTAATATGTATTAAAAGCTTGCCACTAGCTAGGCACTGTGCAACCCTTAAAGATACAATAATTTGGAAAATAAGGAACACTATGTAGCACTTACCATGCCAGACACTGTTCTAAGAATTTTATACATATTAATCCATTTAATCTTTAGAACAGCTCTATGAAATAGTTACTACTAGTATTCCCATTATGTAGATGAGGAAACTGAGACAGAGAAGTCTAGTTCCTTGCCCAAGTTACAGAACAGATAAGGAATAGAGTCAGAATTCGAACCCATCCTTCTGGCTCAAGTCTGTGCTCCTAACTTGTAGTGTCCTCACCCTCATGAAACTCTCAGCCTAGTGATGATAATGACATTTGTTTATTGAACACCTACCACATGCTTAACCATGGCACTTTACATTTTTCCTTGCATTTATTTCTCACAAGAATCCCATAAGGAAGGGAGTAATATCCCCACTTTACAGATGAGAAAATTAAGGCTCCAAGAGGCACATAGCAACTTTTAAGTGGCAGTGATGGAACTTGAACCCCACTCTGTTTAACTTCAAAGTCTGGGCTATGAGACTCTGTGCTATTCTGTTATTTAATCCCACATTTGGACACAGTTGAAATTGAGAAAGACATGGAGGGCAAGGTCTGGGCAGCCACAGGCTGCCTGGCCATCCCAGGTAGGCCCTCAGTGGATTTTTATTCTGCAGCCTGGATTCTCCCTCTCACTGGCTGAGGTGGCAGTCTAGCAGCCAGCTGGGACTTTGGGCATCCTGGAATAGGAGGAGGTAAAGAGCAGAGCCCTCTTTCTCAGCATCCCACACCATCTCTGGGATGAACTCCCGACTGCAACAACCTCAAGTGGACACGGAGCAGAGGCTGCCCTTATGCTGTGGCTTCAGATACCCCGAAAAGCCTCCCCTATAGGCTAAGTGATACTGCCAATGTTTTACCCAGCAACTGCCCCTGCCAGAGGGATTGCACTTTACCCCTTGTCTAAACCGGCTCCTCGGACCTGAGAGCAGGAGAGATTGGGGCTAAGATCCTGTGAGTCCTGCAGACAGATTTGCAGGAGAAAATGGAGAACCAGGAGCCCTATGGGTTGGTTCAAGTTCCCACGCCACTGAGATTTCAATAAATGTTTGGATGCGCAAATGAATGGATAGATGATCAAACGGACTAATGAATGAATGAAAATGAACTAAGAAATGAAAGACTCAAGAAAAGAATGAATCCCTTAGCCAATGAAGGAATGAACGCGTGAGCTCTTTGGCCTCAGGCTCAGACTGGGTCCTGGGGCAAGTTCACGGGTGAAGGATGGAAGTTCAAGAGCAGGACAAATTGCAGCCTCCAGAGTGACCCCATGTGAGATGCCAAAAGGTGGTGCCTGGCTGGCATTTCATGGGCATTCCCACTCTGGAATCCTTCTGGCATAAATGTCACTCACTTGCCCCTTTGCCTCCAGGACTAAGAGAGCAGGAAGATGAGAGCCCTCTCTCCAGTAGGAGGAGAGATGCACCAGCTCAGCCCTGAGTGAAGGAAGGGCCCTAACCCACGCCCTTCCCCCTCTGGGAAGCCACTCAGAACTCTAAGTTAATTAAAGCCTCCACTCTGAGAAGAAGGGAATGTTCCATTTGGTAAATTTAGAAACAGCTGGTTAGTTTTACCCATTACTTTTGTGCTAACATCAGTGGAGCTCATTCAACTCTGTCTTTTTATGAAGCTGTCCTTCCAATGCTACCTGATAGCTACTAATTGCTGCAACTACATTTCTGAATTGCAAATTTTCTGCACTGATAAAAACTTTGATTGCCTGTCAGCTACACATAAGGAAAAGATCAGCAGTGCTAAATGAGGGGTTCCACGCTTGGATAATAATGCCTAATGAATTATTCAGGAAAGAATGCTTGAATGAAGCAAACAATTTGAAGGGTTACTAGCAGCCGTAACAGTTCAACAGGCAAAAGAACAAAAGTATCATCCTGAACATTACACTAATGATTAAAAAATGCGTATTAATTCTAGATTTGGAGAAAAAAGAAATGCCAATCTGATTTTAAAGGTTAATCATTATTTTCTCAGCAATGCTCTGATCTCTGGTGGTAGAGGGGGGAGGTGATGAAGGCGGAGAACCCTTTACCAATATTTTGGGATGTATAATATTATGACATAATAGAGTCACATAATTTCACACACATCATTTAAAAATTATAAATTTCAAATTTCACTGGAAAAGATAACACAAAAAAACTAACAGTGCGGCAGCAGAATGTTCGCTCGAGAGAACTTTGTTGAGTGTACGGCAGTACCAGCGCCAAGCACCCCCTCCCTGAAGCGAGGGACCCTGCGGAAACAGCAAAATGCAATAAGATATATGCGATTAAGCATATGCAAATACATATCATAATTAGTGACTCTTTCCGGCGGAATTGGAATGTGTTTTACATATTTTGCAAGTACGCTGGTGATGCCCATGGAAAATTCTTTCAAAAGCTTCTGCGTATTGAGTCTGAAACTCAAGAAAACAAACCAATAAATCAGGTTGAAGCTTCTGTCCAATACTGACACATTTGCTGTTTTCATAAAAAATATATTTCTACCACCCAAAGTGCTAATTTGTTTTGACAGATGCTGTGGAGTTGCCAAATATGAGGGGGTGGGGGAGAGCCTGCAAACTGCAAGGCAAAATGGTATAATTAAAGATGCTAAAAAAACAGGAATGGAACTGCTGTGATATTATGATATATCTGAATATTTAAAAGTAGCTCCTCAGAGCTGCACTTAAAAAATCTCAAAGTAAGGTCACCTCGTGAGCCTCTAAGATGGCCCTGGTGCAGCACCCACAGAATTTTAAGAGTAACTTTTAATTATGGAATATGCAGGCAACCACTGAATAACTTCCATGAGATTTTTTTCCCCCAGCTCAAAAGCCTGTGGTATTAGTCGCCAATTAGTAATTTTATTATAAAGATGTTCAATGTCAAGATAACACTCTTCGTTTCTGGCAGTGACGCTGCGCGGTGGCTTGGAAGTCTGACTTCAGGAGAAGAGCTGACCATCTGCCAGGCCTGCACACTCACAGATGACTAATGTTTTCCCCAGAGAACTGTAGCTCCCTGTGTTTCTGTTGCTGTCTTTTCGATGTCACAAAGCGAGGTTGATAAACACATTCAAGTCACAATTAAAAAACATTTTCACTGACCAGTTGCCACCGATGATATCATCAGACAGCTTGGTCGTTGTTGTAAAAACGCATTTAATGGTGTTGACGCGCAGGCAAGACAAAGCTTCCTTTTTATCTGGTCTCTACCTTGCTCTGCGATTCTTGAATGACACTTCCAGGCACGAGGAGTCTTGCAAGGAACTACCAGTCAGCATCAATCAGGCAGGATGCTGGGATTTTTCAGCCGAAGGCTACAGGCTGGAGGATCCGTCTAAGTTGGAACTCACTGAGCAAAGTACAAAAAGGAGGGAGCTCAAACCTAAGCCAATAAATGAGCTCTTCAGCTTTTTCCACCATTGTGTCGTCAACAAATCCAACCTAGAGTGAAAAGCAGGGTGCTCTACTTTTTCTAGTCCTGACCAAATCAGATTATCCAGCTGCCATTCATGTAAACGTTATATGAGGGTCATGACACTGAGCTTAAAATAAGGGTAATCTAACTGGACCTCAGACCTTTGTTCTGGATGATGGAGGAGGGCTGGTAGATGGCGTAGCTGCTCACATTTATTTACTAACACGCTGAACACTGTGCAGGTATCATGTCACTGAATCTCCACGACAACCTTCAAAGTAGATAGTACCATTTTCTCTATTTTACAGATTAAAGTATGGATGCGTAGAGAAGTTAAGTTACCTGCCCAAGACCACACAAGGAGGGCACTAGGATTTGAACCCAAGTCTGTCTGATGTCAAGGTCTAGGCATTAAATCACTCAGGGGTATACTTTTAGGTTCAGAGTGGAGGCTGTGAGAGCTGGAAGAGGACTCAGAGATCCTCCACTCCCTCATTTTACAGAGAGGAAACTGAGACTTAATTATATGGAGAGAAGAGCTAAGTCACGCGGTTAGCTGGAGGCAGGGCTGGGACTCATTCTTCCCTTCCACTGTGCCAGCCCATCCTTCTTACAGTGCAGCATACAAGGAATGAATCCTACTTGGTCCTGCCCATGTGTCGTCTCAGGATTTCCTGGGCTTTGTCCAGCCTTGCATGGGAGATTACACTTCCCTCCATGGTCGCAGCATTCTTGGGGCTCTGAGTCCTGGGACTAAGCCTGGGTCTTGTGTCACACTTCCTGCTTCTCACTCATGGTGTTCTTACAACAATATCCACCTCAAGGTAAACTGGAAGTGTCCTGTGGAGAGCAATGGCCTTGACTCAGGGGTGGGCAGCCTCACTGATGACTCTGAGCGTGGAGGTTCCATGGTCTTTTCAGAACAAAACGAGAGTAAATGTGCTCACCAGTAAGGGGAGGAATTGGGCATAATGAGACCCCTGGAGGGAGCTTGGTTTACAGTGCAGTGCGCAGCAGAGATCGGAAGTTGCACTGTGAAGGCAGAGAGCTGGATTTCAGTTTGGAGTCCTGGTCCTACTGCTAAGTGACTGAGTGATTTTAGGCAAGTCACTTGCTTCTCTGAGCCATAGTTTCCCCCTCTATAAAAATGAAGCGCTCATTGGCTGACCCCCCTCTTGATCAGCTACACTTTGTCCAAGGTAATTCAGGCCTGGGAGCCTGGGAAAGAGATCTTTCAGGACTTTCTCAGCAGAAGCCTAAAAGATTCTGTTTTAGGCTTGCATTTGTGATAGTGAGGGCCAGTGTCCCTGTCAATTGGAAATCCCAGAGGGAAAATCAAAATGTAGCCTTCTCCAGAGCCTAAGAAATACCTTCAGCATTCTTGAAGAGCTTTCAAAGCATTCTTGAATGAGTTCTTGTATCCGTGAGGGTGACTTCATCTAGGGCTGTTTGCTTTAGAGCTCTGAGCTGTAACATGAGGATCTCAGATGCAATCCTGAACAGTGCTCAGAACTTTCTGAGGGAAATTAAGCCAAATGAAACACTACACTGTTAAAATTCAACATAAAATATGCTTTATTCTAGGCATACTTTGTTCTTTACATACAGTTGGTGGTAACGGTGGAAGTGTGTGGGGACGTGGTGGGGAGGCAAGGACAAAAAGAGGACAAAAAAAAATCAAGAGAGAAACAAGAGGCTGAAGGAAACGAAACCCAACGCACAAAGGGTCCTACTTTCTCCTAATTTCTGTCCTTTTTATAACTGTATGATTGCACCACACTGCCACCAATAGTAGCTAACATTTATTGTGTCCCCACTACATGCCCGGCATATTTAAACACTTTACATGTATTACCTATTTAATCCTCACAACCTATTGAGTTAGGAAATGCTATTGACCTTCCTTCTACAACTGAGGGAACAGAAAGATGGAGACACTGATAAATATGCCCAAATTCACAAAGTGGCAGAGGCGAGACTTAAACTAGGCAGTCTGGTTCTAGAACCCAGCATGTAACCACTAGGCTCTACTGCCTTCAGTAGTCATACTCACGTGGCCTGGCCCGGTTATTTTTTCTGGTGTAGAATCTCTTTCATCACACACACACACACACACACACACACACACACACACACACACACAAATTCCTCAACTGTATTCAAGGCCTGACCACAACCAGGCTTAGAGAAGTAAAGGGCATTTCTCTCCCTCTCCCTTTTTTTTTCATCTTTGCCTTTTGATATAAGATTTGTTTTCGTCATTTCTGAGTGTAACGGGCATTCCCTTTTTAATGACATAACAGAATGTTGGTCATAAAGAGCAGAGTCTTCAGCCAGGTCAATTTGTACTTGGGCAGACTAGATTCGCCAATGCGATTGATTTGCTGCATTTCTATGATTTGTCTAAAGGCCATTTATCCAGGAGCACAGTTCGGCTATGAGGTTCTGCATTGCTCTAACCTCCCAATATCACCTTGCTCTCTCCAGCTCCAGACATGCAATCCCGGGCAGCCACGAGGCTTTGGTGAGCTGTCTGTTAAAATGCTAAATTGACTGCCACCCACCCAGTCCATTTCTGAGTGGACAGGGATTTGAACCTAAGCTGGGTGAGTGAATTAACCCCGTGCCCTCTTGGCCCCTCAGCCCTCTAGGCAAACCATGAATCAAATGGAATCTCCCTCATGCCAAGAGGCTGCAGAGCTGTCATTCCATTGTGCTCCACTCAGGGTAAGAGGTCCCTGGAGACACTATAATGAGCCGGCGCTCCTGGGGCAGGGGAGTCATGGTACTGAGTGAACCCAGCAACACAGCTTCCACGGCAGCAGCACAGGCACTGGCATGTTTCTGGACAAATACGATTTTTTATTTGTTTGTGTAATGAAAGATTATGTCTAAACTCACTGGTGAATAGCAAGAGGTCGTCAACAGTCAGGGGGCCACTCCCCTAAGAAGCTGAGTGAGCCCTTCTGCTCTCGAGCGCACAGGGGGAATTTTCCGAGTGGAAATGTCACCTCCCTACTGCCCTGCCACAGAAAATAAACAGGAGAGGAGTTCAGCAACAGATAAGGCCATTACTAGAGAACTGTGGAGAACACATTTGGCCCCTTCTGACTGTGACCTCACAGGAAGAAGGGAAAAAAGAAAAAGAAACTACCACCTTGCCAAAGAAAGAACTTGTGGGCAACGTGTTAACCTCCAAACTTCACTGCTGATCTGAAGAGCACGTCCACTTCCCTTACCCTTCCAGGTCCCAGCCCTGAGCAGAAAAGACAAGTTAGAAATTCTCTGGAGGGAGTAAGGGCCAGACTGGGGAAGTCCTGGGATTTTTCTCTTCTTCCCAGTCTGCCATGCCCTCTTGATGACTCTATTCATTTATTCAACACATACTGAGTGCCTGCTCTGTGTTGGCTCTTTGTTAGGCATGAAGGATAAAATGGTTAAAACAACCCACAGACAGAAGCCTAGAAAGTGGTACAGCTATAAGTTCACAGGAAACTTTGTGAAGCCTCAGTTTCCTCATCTGTATCATGAAAATAGCAATATTTATTTAAATAAAAATGAAAGACCCCTTTCTAAAATCATCTTTTATTTGTTAAGTTGCTGAAGATACCCAGCTTTAAAATATGAGCCACTTGTAAGGCATCAATTAATTCCTATTGGGTGGAGGGTTCCAGAAATCAGAATGGCAGTAGTTATGAGGAAAGAGATTTAGCATTCAAAGATGCAAAAGCAAACTCCCCAAATCTCATTCCTTAATTACTATACAAATTTCCATCAGTATCCTACGGTGATGCCAACATTTGTTTTCAAGACAAAATGCCTAGGCCTCAGATTACCTGCTATTACTATGAATTGCAAACATGCAATCCTTTTCAAGCAATTTATACTATAGAGGTATGACTGATTATGGATTACCTTAGGCTGAACCAAGACCAGTCCATAAAATTAAGACCTTGCAAAAGAGGCAGTAAAAGACCTTCACGTGCGCCCACATGCGCACACACACGTCCATTTTTAAACCTGATGCTGTTGGAACTAAGGGACCAGAAATGTCTAAGTTTTGTCATGTCAACTACCTTTCCTCTTATCAGCTAAGGGACTTCTCTTTAAGAAGAAACAGTTACATAGGAATGAAAATATAGTAAAATCCCAATCTAATATTTAAAATAGGGTTAAAAAATCGAATCACATAAAACGTGGGAATGCGTATTGCAAGGTTAAGGAAATGACAGGGATGAATTTGCGACAGAAAATGGGAACCAATAGTGCTATTTCTTAATTTGCCTTATTCACTGGACATGCTATCTCATTATTTAATAATAGGTAAGCCCTCATATAAGAGTTCTCTGATATGAGTTGGGTTGAAACACATGTCTTAGGTCTTAATATCTCACTAGGGTCTTTTCCCCAAAATCTAACTTTTGCATTGAAGAGCTTATACTCTGCCTATAGAATGAATTTGGCAAAGTAGCCATTAACATTATTGCTGTTGTTGATACAGTCAGTCATCTATAAAAGTTGGATCGAGCCATATGTCGTCAGTAAGACTTGCAAAATCTCAACCAAAATTGCTGTAATGTACAAATCAACATGTTCATTTCGTGGATCAGAATTGGGGACAGAGCTCTAAGAGACCAAGTTAAAGATTTTTTTTCCTTCTCTCTCAAAGGCCTGCATACCTTCTGCAGGACTTCTCTCTGCCTGGAGGTTGACAGCCCTTCAGCTTGTTCTCCAAAAGGAGCTCCGTGCAATGTGGGGCTGAGGTTGACACAAGTGGCAGAACCGAAGGCTCTTTTTCACTGATCCTGCTACTCCAGACAGTCAGGAACTGACTCTCCCTCTCATTTTTGAAATTCCACCACAGTCCTAGGGGCCAATGGACAAACAAGGCAGGCCCATGACATCTGTCCAGGGTCACCTCTCTCTTCTGCTGCAAGGCTTTTGGACGATATCCTGCTTGATACTAACTCATTTCCAGACTCCCCCTTTTCCTGAAGTCTCCACAAGCATGATTTGCCACCCCTACGCTGATAATCCTGGGAAATGATAGTTTTAGGTTGAATCATATGAAATTGCGGTGTCTCTAGGTTTAAACGGTAGAATATTAGCAGTTTCATACGGTAAACTTAACGGTGATAATTTACCTGTGGGTAGCACTTTCCAGTTTGTGAAGTACATTTACATCCAACATCTCATTAACCCTTATGATAAACGTGTGAGGTAGGGGTGATCGGCTCTACTTTACAGATGAGAAAATCGAAGCTCGCAAAACTCACTGTGAATTTACATTTGTTCTTTTGTGGGGGGCTCATTTATGAAGCTAGAGTCAGGAAGAGCCCAAGATCCTAAAGGATTGTGGCAGCAGCTTAAAGGCTGTGGGATTGCGGACAGCCGTGGAGGGAGTCTGGCACTGTGGTGTTGGTACAATTATCCCATTTTACTGATGTCACCTGAGTATCCCAGACAGTAAGTAGTTTGCCCATCAGTAAGACAAGAACTTGCATTCAGGCGATTGAATGCTGATCTAGCACCATCTCTACCATGTGGTGCTTCCTCTCCCCATTTCCTGACTTCTGCCCAGTCAGTCACTGACTCATCTAAATTCCCAGAGCAGTTTGACTGGGTCTACACTCTCTTCCCAGATGGCTGCTCCATGGTCAAGGTGGCAATACATCCAAAACGGTGTGAGCCATCCTTGTAATATACAACTGGGCATACAAAATAGTAGCAAAACAATATTTCTCTGTTTCTCTTCCGTCTATAAAATTAGGAGGCTTCTACCTCCTCTCAAATTCCTGCCATCCAGCCCAGAGAGTCCCAACCGCTACTCCACGTTTAATCTCAAATGCCATCAGGCGTCACCCACATTTCCTCCTCCTAAGCTCAGACATTGGCACAGACCTCCCAGAGATCGCTGGTGAGCTCCAGCCATAGCAAGGTCACTACGATATTGGGCTTCATCTCTCCTGGCCTTGATGCTGAGAGGAAGGAGGAAAAAGAAATGAGTGGTACCACCTTTCCCATTGTTCTCAGTCAAGCTCACGTTTTTCTTTCCATATGTAACCCAAATATGCTCAGAGGTAAGGAATTGGACTATAGCCATCTCTATGGCCTGTGGTGGCCTCAAGTTTTTGACACAATGTCTGCTAATTTCAAGGGCGTCTGTTCAGGGGTCCAGCTCCTGAATCCACATGTGCGGTTTCTATTGTGCCCGTGTGTCCCACTCCTACCACCACGCAGGCCTAACCCTCAGTGCCTTCATGTATCTCCATGAGAAGTTCTGAGTCAAATACAGTGGTTACAGGGGGAGTAAGGGGACCACGTTGTGGAACACACTGCATTCTCTCTTCCCGCTGCTTCTCACCTCCTTCTTGCATTGGCCCCTGGCGAATCCAAATTCCTGTCCTCTGCCACACACTGAAGCCTTGGTGCCAGCCAACACACCCACCTAGGGCCTCATCCCTTCCCCAAGAGAGATCATCAAGTCGTTTCTTCTAACAAATTCTGTGGTTTCCCTTAGAAGAATTCTGGAGAACAAAGTTTCCTCATCTCACACTCCGAAGGAGGTCTTTCCCATGAGGTGTCTTAATTGCTCCTACAAGTGGTCCCCAGGAGGCCACCTCCCGGGCCTGCAGTATTCCTGCTCATGTCTGAGTCCGCAACTGATGCACACATGGCTTAGCCAGCCCCTGGGACTTCATTCTTGAAACAGGCAGATTCGTGAGGATATTTTGGGAAGGTTAGAAAGCTTTAAAAAAGTTTTACTGAAAAAAAAACTGCAACAACTGTGTATTGATGAATATTCACTTTAAAAAGAAACAGGCTTTTAAAAGCTCCTATACAGGGTCTCGATTTCGGCCCCAGCCACACCTCCTTTGTTTTGCACAGTGGAGTCAGGGACTTCATTCAATAAAGAATCCAATGCGCTAGACAACTCTGCCAAGGAACCATGAGAGCTAAATTCTAGTCCTTTCCAAGCCACTAACCAGTCGGTGTGAATTGGGTGAAATTAGAATGTCCCCAGCTTCACGTTTGCAGCCATAGTTCTAACTGTTCCTGCCTCATCAGGCAAGACCCCCATGCCCTGCATATCTCCCTCCTTCCCAGGCCCCATTACCAAATATTCCTGAAAATTCCCAGAGGAATTATATTATGTATGTCATTATATATGTACAACGTAATTTATCTGTCTTTAGGGTATCTGGGGACACTGATTCCACTTCTGAGGGCTCCCATAAGGTTTCATGATGTCCCCTGTGGGCGACCACCCTCTTACCATTTTGATAGAAAAGCCACAGAAAAGCCACAAGGCTCATGCCAGCGATTCCATGTGGTCAGTCATGGAGGGCTGCCTTTCCCTGCAGGTCACACTCTGTAAGCAGTTTCCAGAAACAGTGCTTGTAGATTTTTGTTGACAGCTCTGTCTGTAGTGGGATGCCAGGGTGGAGGTTTCACCCCTCTGGGGACGAGGGAGCAGCTCCTGGGTCAGCTTGTGATGCTTGGTGCTTTCCTATGGGATGAGCTTTCTCTCAGGACACTCCTCAGCATGGCACAGAAATAATCATGGCACACGATCCCTCCATGCCAGGCATGTGCATACAGGCCTGCACCCAGTGGTGGGCTCATTGAGTGAGAGTCTGCTATATCAAAAAGATGTGGAGGGGCGGCCGGTTGGCTTAGTTGGTTAGAGAGCAGTGCTCATAACACCAAGGTCGCCAGTTCGATTCCCACATGGGCCAGTGAGCTGCGCCCTCCACAACTAGATTGAAAAACAGTGGCTTGATTTGGAGCCGAGCTGCGCCCTCCACAACTAGATTGAAAACAACTACTTGACTTGGAGCTGATA